>NC_053406.1:12637525-12910025 GCF_016859285.1 Xiphias gladius | reverse complement strand
TTAGCAACCAATCAAAATGACAAATGACAACCTGTGACCAAAACACCTGAAATGGTCAAAATACACTAAAACATTCAGTATGTTTTGTAGGTCTTTATCTTAGTTTTCCATCATGTGTGAGACAACTCTCTGATGTTAAATCCAATGTATCAGCTGTAGTGGCTGGTTAAATCTCAGTGTTGCCTGTTTAAATCCATTCTGGCTTGAAGAATATGGCTCCTGGGACTTGCTCTTATAATTGGCTTTCAAAGTACCCTTGAGCAAGTCACAGAGTCATGACCCAATCCTGTGCATCTGCACACTGCATCACTCCCTCACTGCAACTACTCCCCCAGGCCACTGTTATAAATTGCTATATCTTGGTTGACAAGCCTGCTTGAACAATGATATAGCACTGCGTCAGACTGACTTGGCATCAAGAAGCTCGCCCACAGACACAAATAAGCATAAGCAGATACACACAATCAAAAATAAATCCAACTAATGCACAAATACATTTACACAAACCAGCAGTTTTAATTTGGTGCAGTACTCCCACATCTCAGCAATGTTGTCGTCAGTGCCTTCATCAAAGCAAAGCACAGAGAACATAAACCTCATAATCCCCTCCTCTTCCTTCCTCTCCCAGGCCACATTAGAACGGACTCACCAGGCACTGGAGGAGGAAAAGAGGAGAACCGTGGATCTCCTTTACTCCATATTTCCAGGTGATGTGGCACAGAAACTGTGGCAGGGTCAGCCAGTGCCCGCTCGCAAATTTGATGACGTCACCATGCTGTTCTCGGACATCGTGGGTTTTACTGCTGTGTGTGCCCAGTGCACACCTATGCAGGTCATCTCCATGCTGAACGAGCTTTACACACGCTTCGACTACCAGTGTGGCATTCTGGACGTCTATAAGGTCAGTAGACAGAAAGATTCACACATCTGCTTGATGTGATTTAATAATACCTGTTGACTTGGGGAGGTTTTCTAGACTGTGAAACAATGGGATATCAGTTAGGGAGGCAGTCTGATTTGAAA
Organism: Xiphias gladius; assembly: GCF_016859285.1. NCBI lineage: Eukaryota > Metazoa > Chordata > Actinopteri > Istiophoriformes > Xiphiidae > Xiphias > Xiphias gladius. The sequence goes on along the minus strand of NC_053406.1, from coordinate 12,909,002 downwards.
GGAAGGTCAGAGGCCTGGGATTGCGTGGAAAATGTAATGGCTTTATTGGTTTGTGTGCACACCTGTGCAGAATGAGGTCATCATCAAAGATGAATTGTTTTCCAGGAAGTTACAGTTTCCCAGAAAGGTAAAGCCCTCATTTCTTCGGGTCTTTAAAGTCTTAGAACTTGAGTTAGATAAGCCAGACCTTTAGGGTATGTCACTGTCTGTGTGCACTAGATATACTTATGTGTGTGTGTGTGTGTGTGTGTGTGTGTGTGTGTGTGTGTGTGTGTGTGTGTGTGTGTGTGTGTGTGTGTGTGTGTGTGTGTGTGTGTGTGTGTGTGTGTGTGTGTGTGTGTGTGTGTGTGTGTGTGCGTGCGTGTGTGTGTACCTGTGTGTGTGTGTGTGCGTGTGTGTGTGTGCTTTATTCGTGTGTGCTTGTGTCGTGGAAAAAGGAACTGATTAATGGCTAGTCTGTGGGAGCTTAACAAAGATGTGTCAATAGTGCCCATCTGACAGTGTGGCTTTGGCCCTAGCTACTCTCATCACTGTAGTCTGCTGTCTCTGCTGTCTTTCCCCTTTCTCTTCATCCTTACCGTCTATCATCAAATCGATTTTTTTCTCTTAATTTTTAGTTTTTCCACATTTGCTTCTCTCAGTTGTCATCTGTGCCATCATCTTTCCTCTCTATGTCATTACCTCAGTCCCTGTGACAACGACATATACTTGCCTATCTCTCAAAAAAAAAGATGCTTTTCCTCTGTGATATCCCTCAGAAAAGTCTCTGGAGAAAAGGAAGAAGAGGTACAGAGAGGAAGGCAGACAGATTGAATGTATGTAAGAGTGTTTATGTGTATAGCAGTGGAAGACTGAGTGTGTGTGTGTGTGTGTGTGTAAGTAAAAGAGAAAGCAGGAACAGGCGGACGTGGTGAGGAGACTGAGGCACCCATATGTTGCCATTGTCATGGTTACTGTTGAAATGATTTAGTCGGTGGCAGGCCTAAATGATAGCAGCTTGTCTCGTAGTTTTCTTTTTCCCTCCTTTTTCTCCCCCTGTGCCATCTATGTTTTTTGCTTTATAAGGACTGTGTCACATTTCATGACACCTAGTTACTCGTTCAGCTGGAAATATGGCAACACATCCCTGAAAGAGCCACATTGCGGTTTGCGTTATTCGCATTTGCTGTAATTCTTAAACAAGGAAGTTTTGCAACTACTGCAGTACCTGGCATAGTAAGGCCAAAGAAGGACTAGTGACTGCACTTCATGGCTTTAAACTTAGTTAATTTGTGTATGCTGCTGTTATTTACTGTGATTCTATTAAGAGAGTATATATTGAGAATAAAGCCTCTCTTAGTGTTTTAGCACAGCATTGCACCACACAGGCAGAATTTCCAACATTGTTCTGTCTCTTGCTCTGTCAGCTGTATTTCTACAAATATGTTTGAAAGAAATAAATACAAAAAAGTCTGTCTTGGTGGGGATGATTCTATCTTGGTATGTCTCCCAAATGAATTCCTTACTATATGGGAAACGCTGCATTGCGGCTTAAAATATCGAGTGAGAATGTTTTTCATTGGAAATACAAAAAAGCCATAGATAATTTGTTATGAATTTAAAATGATAAAGATGGCACTGGGTTGATCCAAACATTTCTACCTACCAGCCCATTAATCTTTCACACCCAGTGAAGCAGACCAGTTATTGTCTATAGTATATCAGAGCTTTAAGATGCTCCATTACTAACAAAACCATTTTCTTCAGTTTTTTTTTCCATAGGGAAATGTAATATTTTTGCCACTTAGCAGATTTAAGTTAGCTTTAAGATAATTCTGGTAATACACCATATCTCATGCATTTATGTTAAGTAATAATTTATATTTTTCTTATTGTTAGCAAATCTGATGAAAAAACCAAAACCAACAATTGAATTGTATTGATCCTACCAACAAGTACTGTAAATGGTAAATGGACTGCACTTATATAGCGTTTTTCTAGTCTAATCGACCATTCAAAAAGCCCTACACTACTGCCACATTCATCCATTCACACACACATTCATACAGCACTCTTTTCTATACACACGGCGCTTTCTACACACACACACACACACACGCTCACACACCGATGATACATTGGGGGCAATTTGGGGTTCAGTATCTTGCCCAAGGACACTTCCACATGCGGACTGGAGGAGCCGGGGAGCAAACCACTGACCTTCCGGTTAGTTGACCACCCGTTTTACCTCCTGAGCCACAGCCGCATCCACTACACTGTCTGTGTAGCCAAAGCCTGATCATGTTCCCCTCTGCAATTGAGCTCCACTGTTGTCCGAAAAGCATTAAAAACACATAAATAAGCCAGACCATTGCAATGGGTGACATATTCCTTTATTATGTCTTCAGTAGGAATACATGGGCTAAGGGGTGAGAGCCACACACTAAGGGTGGAAAGGTCGTACAGAATTGAGAGATGGACTGATCCATTGTTGGTTTTGACCTTCTCGTGAGATTTGTCAACAATGAGAAAAATATGGAATAACTTGTCATGTCTTTAATACAGTCTTGTAAAATGTGTAACTGACTCTAAAAACATACAATAAGACTTAAGCTTTTGTAATTATGGGCTCTGCATACAGTCTGTGACGATACATGGTAAAGGTAACGTGGCGATTCGGTGAACTTCGGGATGAGTGTGTCTGCAAATTGGTGAATATATTTTATTTTACATTTGGTATTTTTTCGACTTATCAGACTGAGTCAGAGACAGCGCAAGGTGCTCTCGTGGCTTTACTGAGATCCTCTCCAAATGCTCAGCAACCCTTACTGTGAGAGATGTAAGCCAAGAGAGAGAAACAGACAGATACTGTAGTTCTTATATTATAGGAGGAATGAAGGATTGCTTTTAATTTCTACTATTCAGTGGAGATGGTATGAGTTGTTGAACTTCAGCATATACTCACAGCCACACTTATTAATTTTAATTAAGTTTTGTGCCCGTCGTCTTCCATTTCTCATACAGATCGAGACAATAGGTGATGCCTACTGTGTGGCAGGAGGACTTCACAAAAAGGTTGATAGTCATGCGAAGCCAATTGCACACATGGCTCTGAAGATGATGGAACTCTCCGAGGAAGTGCTGACACCTGATGGGAAACCTATCAAGGTGAGTTTTCATTCATTCGCTACCATGCAGAGTCTGAGGCACGTACATAACTGGTGAAGCTGCTGTATGGTCATTGAAAGAAAAATGCAGGAAATGCAGCCACTCAGACCTTTAAAGATGAGAGAGGATGCAGCTGCCAGTTTTGGAGCATTTAAAGGTATTAGCTCTAAAAAGTCTGATCCCTAGTTTTGTAACACATTTCTGCTGTTAGCACACAGAAATGAACCTAATTAGCTTATCCCCATCCATGATGCTACGCGGGACGTTATCCTGGTGGGGGAGCAGGCCAAGGCCCAGGATGGCCTGAAGAAGAGAATACCTTGTTCATCTGTGCATTCATTACATTTCATATTACTGTGTTTCTTTCTTCCTGTATCTTACATGTTTATGTTTTGCCTCCCTTATAGTTTTTATTCCAATCCTTCCTCCCCCATAATGACAATGCTGTTACACATTTAGATTATATGGTTAAATGACTTGATAGCACTACTGTAATTTTGTTTGCTTTGCCTGTTTATGCATTTCCACGATTGCTACAGCTGTAACTTTATCTCTCTTTGCCTTTTTATATTTAGTCTGTTTTATTTTGCATATTTAATGTATCCCCTTTTTATCTGCCATTCATTTCTCTCTTGGTATAGAACTCTGTCTCCAACTGTTCTTGAATCAGCTATATTGTCTGTCTGACTCCGTGCATGTGTGAAAATCCAAATGGTTGTCTGTCCAACTAGTGATTATCAAAAAAACCTAAGCCTTTTTTTTTGTCACAAATCAGCCCCTGTTTGTGACTTATAGGGCTGTTTGTTTCTTCTTTTGGCACCTTGTAAAAGCATAGAAGGTTTTTTTTCCTAACATTGTGGCATCCCTAACTGCCACGAAGCAAACGCAAAGTGTGATCGATCAATCAATCACCAGCAGAGCCGAAACACACGGATCCTAAAACATGTCTTGTTATGAATAGTTATTAACTTACGTTTCAAACAGTCAACTTATTCATTAAATGACCTTTGTTGTGTGATGTTTCGCCACTGCTCAGATTCGCCGAAGCTTGATAAGCCTAGCATTATATTTTTTATAAAAATAAAAATGACAATTTCCTCTGATGCTTCCACTATAAAATGCTACAGGAAACCCTGTAGTCCATGTGCACTGTTCACCGAGCTGCCGCAGCACTATGGCTATGCATTCTCAAGATGTTCACACTGGCTTATAGCTTTTTTGTAAGCAATCAATTGTGCTTGAGCTACATGACACAATTGCGTAATTTTTACCAACATTTTTGGCAACTCCGATGGAGAATTGTAACAAAGATAGAAACAGAAAATACGAACACATTTTTTTCTATGTTACTGAGATCTGTTTTTCATTGCCAAAAGATTCACTTGGTGTTTTACAGCCCTTAAGCCAACCACAAAAGACTTATTTAAAAGTAAATAGGGCTGCAATTAATTATTTTTTTCATAATCAACTAAACTGCCGATTATTTTTCAATTAATCAATTAATTTTTTTGTCCATAAAATGTCATAAAATAGTGAAAAACTCCCTTTATAATTTCCCACAGACCAAGGTGACATCGTCAAATGTCTGACCAACAATCTAAAATTCAAAAACATTCAGTTTACCATCATGACAAAAAAAAGCATCAAATCTAGGAGCAGCAAATTTTTGCTGGAAGAAATGACTAAAATGATTATTCGATCATCAGAGTAGTTGCCGATATACTTTTCTGTCGATTAACTAAACCCTCAGTCATCTAATTGTTGTAGGTCTAGAAGTAAATTAATTAGCCAGTACTGCCATCACCACCTCCTGCTGAGAACAGCTTCCTTCAATCTTTGCCTTTAGACATAACTTTGATATTGTAATTCTAACACATGGTCAGTGTACGACAAGGGAAAATGTGCGTCTTCATGCCTATGTATGTTTTTGCTTGCAACTAAATGTATGTGGTTTTCTGGTTCTGAACATAGCTGTGTTGGTATTTGCACCTTATTGACTATTTCAGAATGCACCCTGATACTCAAGGTTACAGCACTACAGACTGTGTCATGGGCTGTTGCTGTGGTGATAACAGAATACATTATTGACTGGGAGGGTTTGTGTTGTGATTGACGCAGAGTTGATGGATGGATGGGTTGATGAAGAGGGGAAGATGGATGATATGGGGATAGGAGATCTGAACTGACAGATGGACGGATGATATTCTAAAGAATGGATTAACTCAGTCTGTTTTCATTTTCAGAAAGAGAGACATTGATAGAGAAATGCCTCACTTTTAAGGTGATGGAAAAAAAATGATGATTTTGCATTTAGCTTTGTGTTACTCGGGTTGGTTGTTGCACGTGCTCCTAGAAATGTCATCAACAATTCTTGTAAATTTCCCCACGGTTTCTTATATCTGGCACATGTAGCTCATTATTACACACCACTGTGTGTATTTCCAGGGAGAAACAGATCCGGACCCAGATTAAAAAGTATTGAAATGTCTTACATTAATAGAAATAGCAAAGTGTTGAGGTGTTAGTTTGAGATTGAAAATATTCATCAGCTAGTTAGCGTTTAGGGACTTATCCACACTTGTTAACACACTGATTAAGATTTTCAAAACGTTTTGGAAGAACAAGAAGGGTATTTATATGCAGTGTGCATTTTAGTGAAGATTCAATACAGACCCACATTCTTTAATAATGTAACCACATTAAATGTGAATTGAGAATTGTCCTCCCAGTCTTTGGATTTGCATGACAAAGTCCACAAATCTCTCAGTACTATAATCAATGTTTTATTTTATTTTAAACACACAAAAAAAAAAATCACATTTCCTATAGTTTTAAGGGATAAGGTAGGAGAACAGCGCAAAATAAAAGTAGAGATGCCAAGTAACACAACAGTCTTTGGTGCTAATGGTTCAGCAGAGTGTGTTTTCATGAAATGAGGCAGGAGACATGGTGCACCTTAATAGTGTGTGTCTGTGTTTGAGTTATACTTATTTTCTCCGAGACAGCTGCATGTGTCGTTCAACCAAAAACACTGTAGAATCAACAGTATGGCTACAAACAGCTGCTGCCTTGTTTGAGTCCGTGGATGTTTCTTAATGTAGATGCATTTGTGCTGTGTGGGTGTATGTATGCAATGTTTTGTTCTATTTATGTACCATATGCGTGTGGTGTGTGTGTGTGTGTGTGTGTGTGTGTGCGCGCGCGCGTGTGTGTGTGTGTGTTTGTTTTCAACTGTCTAAGCTTTGTTATTCTTGTCTACTCTCTCTCCATCTCTCTCTATTCCTCTCTACTCCTATCCCATTTGTGTATCTTAAATCTAAATTTGCTGTATTTAACCCCAGCCCTGGACATTATACGATATAACAAGTTCCTTTTTGTTTATTATTTTTTACCGTCATGGTTTATTTTATGTTTTAATGTTTTATGTTTTAATGGTAGAACCGTCTGCTTTTCGTCACACGCACTGCAGCTGGTGCTGTGAGGGTTGTTCCAACTTGAGCAGGTAGTATCGCTAGGATTCATTGTTGAGCCAAAATTAACAATAAATCCAACAACAATATTTTATGTACTTACGGAGTAACTTTTGATATCACGTATGATACCTATTTAAAGGCCAATTGAATAGTGTATGATTTCAGAGAGACAGACAGAGAAGAGATGAGGATATTAACTAGGGAGGGATAGCAAGAGACACAACTGAGGGAATTGAGTTTAAACCTCTCATGTTAATTCAGTAGAATAAAAAGGGGACACGGAATATCATTTATTTATATTTATCCTCGGTCCAGTCTCTGTCAAGGTCACTCATCACTATTAGGCTGCCTTGGCAGCTTTTCGGGCAAGGGTGCTTACTTGCAATGCTATAAAGATGAGTCAAGGGCATTACCTGCAATAAACTGCGTTTTATTTCTGGTTTGGCACAGATCATCAGTGAAACAGAACCCACAAATGTAGCACAGCAATGGAGAAAGACATTTCATCGGTGTCATTATTGCCATCCTATGTCTTATGTCTTACTGTATTCAGTCATATTACAGGATAAGGCTGGTGATGTACTATATTTTTCTTACTGTTGACAACTCTCATGAAATAAAAATAGTCCTTAACAAGTGCACTGTTTACTTCTGGTTGAGTAGCATTTGCTTAAAACTACAATGCTGTGTTGTGTCGGGAACTGACAGAGCCGGTTTTAAAAATGAAAATATATATTTGCGACTTGTTTATATATATTCAGAAACATTAAATGGGGTTTGAGCTGAGTGCCTTGGACAAGGTAAGTATTACGACGTTGTTTGAGATTATAAGAAAAATTTAGGAATAACTTGTTTTGACTTGTTTAAAAGTATACATAGAGAATTACACCGAACAAAACGTGATTGTGACCGAGAGGCTAAGACAGAAAGCTGCTGAATAACAGACAGGATACTGCTCTGTGTACTGCTGTGCTCCTAACGTTGTCCATTTGTCTCAAAATAGAAAGGCCTTGCCAAGCATTTTTGGCCTGCTCTCTTGTTCTTCCACTTTCTCCCACCGTCTTTCCTCGTCCCCTCTTTATCTTTCCCTCCTCCCTCCTGTCTTTCGCTCCCTGTATCCTCTGCAGCCTCTCTCTAACCCGCTCCATTCGTTTTCCCCTGCAGTTTCTTACTTGCTTTTTCTCTCAGTTTTTATTCTTGTTCTGCTTTTTTACATATTGCACTCTCCTGTGCTCTCCTCTTTCTTATCTCTCTTCACTTCATGTTGGTATGAAGGAGTTTTACAGAGATGTTCAACACTTAAGCATGATAAATATTGTTCAGTGAGTGCACTCAGCTCCAGCCAGTGTTGCACTGTTATGCAAACTAGCATGAGAGCTGTGGGAGAGAACTGAGATAAAATGTGTGGTGAGAGAGAAACAAGAGAGTGAGAGTGATACATGGACACAGAGATAAACACAGAGAGGAGTGAGATGTCAAGAGATAAACACATATGGTAACCAAGTATTGTTATTTGTTTTCATGGGATGTAGGCATGAAGCATGATCTTTGCATATGTGTCTGCTTGTGTGTATGAGTACGTGAGTGGGTGTCAATGTCAGGGACATAGTGCTTATATTGTTAGCGTTAATAGGAATTGTGCCTAAACCTCAATGGGATTTCGAACCAAAACCATAGCAGAAACTATAGTATCTTCTATACATGCTCAGTTATACACTTTCTGAATGCCAGATTGTATTCACATGAGATTATCGTTAAAAAATGCAATTGCTGAATTTTGCTGTTTCTGTGTGTGTATGTGGGCTAATGCCCACTAAACATACATTAATGTAGCAGTATCTGAGCATTTTGGTTTCAGGAATGATCAGGGGCTTGTCATGTTTTTTTTTCTGACTACATGTTCATTTTAGAGTTGCAAGCACCTTCAGCTCCGCAGTACACACTTTGTGGCCCCCCCCCCACAGCTTTCTTCTGTTTTTTCACATCTACACCAAATTTGAAATTGCCATTTTTTTCACATGCTGATGTGAACATATCAAGGAAACTGGTTTTACACAGTAGCAGTTGCTCAATAAATAATATACTGTAACCACTGTGCTGGCAGATTGCTTCTTTTATCCAACCAATAGTTCAAAACCAAAAGATATTCAATTTAAAGTGATATAAAACAGAGAGTAGCTGCAAATCATCCCATTTGAGGTGCCGGAACCAGCATACCGTTTGGCATTTTTCCTTGACAAATTGTTTGATGACAGTTTTTTCAAATCAATTAATTAACTGATTTTTTCAGGATTACAAACCATCTGACAAAAATCTACCATTGCATGTGTTTGTGTTTTATAGTTTGTTTACAACAGCTGAAGTACACTTAGTTAAAACTAATGCAGTCTAATATAGGCTAACAGTCCTGCAATAAATCCTCCCTTCATGACGGTTATTATGTTTAGTTTGTGTTTAAACTGTTTTTAATAGGTGTTTAGTCAACTGCATGGTCGTTGTGGAGGCAACAGTTTGTGGAGCTGTTGAATTGTATTGTGTTATGTGGACAGGTGTTTCTATTATTTCGCAATACAGTTCAACAGCAGCTCAAACTACAGGACTGTTTTATTAGACTGCCTTGCTAGGTGTTCCTAATACACTGGTACCTGAGTGTATATGGAACAACAGTGACTTCATAACAACTTCCTCCTCTCTCTGTCTCAGTCTTTCTCCATCTCGGAATCCTTCTGTCAGCTTGGCCAGAGGCTAGAATGTGATTGGTTGTCTGTGGTGCCGCGCCATCTGCTCATTGGCTCGCTGGCGGCCATGTGCTGCGGACGTTGACTCATGGCAAAAAGGAGGGGAAGAGTGTATGAGTGTTACTGTGTCTGTGTTTTGAGACTAAGAAATAAAGAGGAGAGTGGGTGCTGGATACAGATTTGTTTGTGTGTGTCTGTGAGTGGTTGTCTGTTGTAGAGCGAGACAGACAAGCGCATGGCCATCTGTAAGCAGTTCAGTTGAAAAATAGGTCACACTAGTGCACCTACCAGCCCGTTCTCTCTCGCTTTCTGTCTCTCTCATTTTCTTTATCTCTCCTACGGGGATGTCAAGGGTTGGCCATCTAATTATAGCTTTATTTTTTGCTTTTTTCTCTCTCTCTCTCTCTCTCTCATTTTCTCATTTGTCTTTCTTTCTGTCTGTCTGTGCTGTTTCTACCTCACTACCCCCATTGCCTGTTGTTGCCATGACTACCTCACAGAGTGCTGGCATGCATACAGTGGTGTTGGTTACCGAGGTGACGAGATGCTCAAGTAGATCATTAGAAATTTGTGTTTGTGTGTGTGTGTGTGTGTGTGTGTGTTTGTATTGTATGTATGATGACTTGTTCCCAAGTTGAAGAAACCAATAGTTGGTCAAGTGGCCATGAAGTGGGATGGTCAAATTGGAATGATGGCTAGATAGCTTTCACTCTGCCTCCAGCCATTTATATTTCAGCCAGATTATAATATGAGTTCAATGTTGCTGTCCTATATCTGTTATCAAGTGGAGGTGGAAGCAGTTATTTATTTGAATAATTTCCCTCTCTCACTCTTGCTATTTCCATCACTCTGAAAATCTGCTGCCACAGGATATCAGATTAGATAAGAACAGCTACACTAATTTCGAAGTACAATGGCTACGATACAGCACTTCTGGTTCAATACTGGAAAGCCTTTGTGCTGCAGGATAGGCAGCACACTTAATAATGGCATCAGTTCAGTTCACCGGAGAGATCTGATTCATTAACATTCACAACATTGTCAGGTATGTTGTTGTGGTACAGGTTAGCCATCTCAGATGTCCGGATGGATTAAATTCATGCACAAAACATGAGTTTGCTCACATTGCTTACAGATATTCAAAGCCAGACATAATAGCTTAAGGCTCACAGTGAGATGAGACTAGGGCTACAACTAAGGATTATTGTCACTATCCATTTTTTTGATGAATTGTTTGGTCTATAAAATGTCAGAAATTGTGAAGAAAAAAAAATCTATTGTAATTTCCCAGGGTTTAACATGGGATATTTAAATTGCTTACATATCCAACCAACAATTCAAAACCCAAATATATTCCCTTTCCTATCATATATAACAAAGACAAGCATAAATTGTTTACATGTAGGAAGGTAGCCTTAGCTAATGTTCTGCAATATGCTCGATAAGTGACTTAAAAAATTAATTGGTTATCAAATTGCTTGGCAGTTACGTTTCTCTTGATTGATTAAACGACTAAGGTCAAACTCTTGACTCTAGGTCAATCTTTACTGGTGACTGCATAGCAACCAAACTGCATGCATATGCAGTGTAAAGAAATGAATGTTGACACAGACTTAAGTGTATGGATTTTCAAGAAATATACATGAAACACTATTTAGACTGTTTACTCTTTTTGAATCCTGCTGGTTATGTTAATGCTCTAATCTCTCTACCTCCCCTCTACCTCTCTTCTCCACAATCTTCTCCTACTACATTCCCCCTCCCTTTATGTCCTAGCTAAGGATAGGTATCCACACGGGCTCGGTGCTGGCAGGTGTGGTCGGGGTTAAAATGCCACGTTATTGCCTGTTCGGGAACAATGTGACACTGGCCAGCAAGTTTGAATCGGGGAGCCATCCGAGGTGTATCAATGTTAGTCCCACAACCTACCAGTAAGTTACTGCAGTATGCATACAAATGTACAGATATGCATTTACACAAACATATATTTGGACCTGTTTTAAACGATAAATTTTGGGGGAATACAATCCTCTTGTGGACATACAGTATACTGTGTATATTTAAGTGTACATTGCTTGATATTAGAAATATCTGTGATCTGTTCTTAGTTTGCATAGCACTCCACCTATGTGTCTCTTCTCTTCTCTCTTCTTCTCTTCTCTTCTCTTCTCTTCTCTTCTCTTCTCTTCTCTTCTCTTCTCAACAGGTTGCTGAAAGACGACCGCTCTTTTTCATTTGTCCCTCGTTCACGACTGGAGCTCCCCGAGAATTTTCCCAAAGAGATCCCAGGGACATGTTACTTCTTGGAAGCGGGGACGTCTCACAGTCATGCCTCCTTGACCAGTTCTCGCTCTGCTCCCCCGGCCTCTATGAGGAAAGTGTCCTACAGCATTGGGACCATGTTTCTAAGAGAAACAAGTTTGTAGGTACCAGACACAGACTAGGATGCACAATTATTCATTATGTGAGAGGTTGGATTTTAACCTGGGGAACATGCAAGGAACCGATCACTCAGATCTTTGGATATGCAAATGCATTATGTGAAAACTTGGATTCAGGCCTGTGGGATGGCCTGTATGAATCAAACTTTAAAAAAAAAAAAAAATGCCCTCATGATAGGTGAAAAAAATATCTCCATTGTGCAAGGGAGATATGGTTCAAATGACTTGAGGAATGGCAACTGTGCTAGTCTCACATTGACCCTTCCCCTAGGAAGTGTAATGATGGGGCAATTAGTTGAGAAAACCTTAATATAAAACTTAATATCAAGCTGGATTTCTCAGCTCCATGCCTGGTGTCCAACTTTCTCCAGTGGTTCTCTCTCCCAAGTGGTACCCTGACCTTGGTCTAGAGGCAACAGTGCTTGGAGATAACCATTTATATGACCACTGTTGCACTCATTAGCAATGGAATTGTGCAAATAGAACAAATCCACTTTCCATTAACAAAGTGGATGCTGAGGAATGAAGTTGTATGAACTTTTGGAAGATGGCAACATTGACACAAATGTTTGCTGTGCATCAAGGCCTCTTGTACAAGGAAGACCACTACTGAAGAACAATACAACTCCTCTTCCTCCCCTTCCAACTGTCCCTAAATCATGTCATGCTTTACTAAACATAGCTAATCCTAACATCTGCTGCTTGTTCCATCCATCCGTCAACCAAGGACCAGTTGGTCGGGGTGGGGAGAGATAAATGAGAGGCACAAATAAGGAGATAGGTTTGAAACGGGGTGAATAAAGGACAAATGCCAAAAATGCTAAGCTGATCTTAGAGCGTTTTATGCTTCTAAACCACGGCAAACTAGAGCCAACAACAATCCAGCCATTTCACAGCAGGTAATATGTTTAGGACTGAAAATTACTCCCAGCTCAGTGCCTTTTTACTGCTCAAATCAGGACAAATACAAGATGGATTAGTTTTAAATATTTGAAAATAAAAAAATATAAGGAGTGCTTCATTTATTTTATGTTTCCACTTGTTTGAAGATATTTTTATGACATTTCTGTGAGATTAGCTAGACTGGAAAGTGAAGGATTTGAATCAGGCAATGACATGTGCCAAAGTTTATGACCCACATTTGAACCTGTGACCTTGCAAGTTACGGGCACCTTATCCCAGAGAGCCACCAGGAGTCCTGACTAGTTATGTATTGCATTTTGAGACAGTCATGAATGGCTAACAAAATAAATCAAGTGCTCCTGAAAGAGATCAAATATTTGAAATTCTATTCATCTGTTTTTTTGTCCAGATCAACCAATAATACACACAAAATAGTACTAATAATATAGTACTATACTAACTTGTACACATAGTCACAGTATGCACGCTTGACACAGTTCACATTTACATATATAATCATTTTTAATTGCATTGTTTTTTACCACATGGATATAAAAGTATATACTAGCCCCTTACAAATGTAACTAACAGGATTGGAATTCAAGTCTACTAATTTGTTGGTAGACTGAGGATGATTTACTCAGTGGAAATCTCAGGCTTTCCAAATATTCAGCATAGCTCAGTAACCCAGACATTGGGAAATACATGTCACAAGCTTTTGTCTAAGAGGATCTCCATAAGGTCATCATAAAATGGGAAGTGAAGGGGTTGAAGTCGGACAGTGGCACATTTGGGTGTTTATTTAACGTAACTTACATTACATTGCTGCCATTGTTTCTTCATCAGTGAAGTACAAATCAAATATCAAGTTTATATCAGACTTTGAATAACTGGCTGTTATGGGCCGATAGAGAAAAAACAAAGCTATTGCAGGAGGCATTATTTTTTACATTTTTCATGTTGATAGAAACGTTTATATTATCATAAGAAGTACACACAGATTTTTCAAAGTCACATCCTAGTTTTAACTTATTGTTGATGACCAAAAAAGTTCTGAAATAACGTTGTTTAAAATTAAAAGTTACACTGCCTGTAAGTGTTTACCTTTTTGGTGTAAAAAAAAAAAAGAAAGCATCACATTTTAGCTTAAGTTACTGACAAAATAACTTAATTACTAAACTGTTAATAATTGCTCTTCATAAAGGCAAAATACATTTCATCTTGCCAAATGACATACTGGTTGCTGAACCTCTAAAAGATTAACTAAAACGTGCCAATTGAATTCTGAGACCCCACCAGCACAGGCTAGTGTCATTTTTTTGAGTAAAGGTTTGGTCCCTGCTGTCTGTCGTGTACGTTCAGTTGTGAAAGGGTGAGACATTTTGATAGCCAAACACTTCGTCAAATCACTGGCCTTGGCAGAACAGGAGCATGCGCTGGATGTGCTTTTGTGTGTAATACACAGCTTGTTGGAAAACATCGGAAGGATAATTTGCTTTGGACATAAAAACTAACGCCCATCTGGCTGAAAATTTCACTCACTAATGGGCATTGTCTGACTGAGATTGACACCAGCACAACAAAGTAATGTGCCATATTAGAGGAAAAGATTGGAGAAGAGGGAAAAAGAAAAGTCAGAAGGAGTTGAACCAGAGAAGGGTTACAAGTGCCAGAAAACTTTGGTCATAGTTCATCATTGGGATTATTGCCATTAGATTCTCTGACACCAGTAGCATCAGAAACACTTGCACATTTACAGCATGGTCTGTAGAGATCATGACTCCAATGAAAATAGACAATTTTGCTAACAAAGAAAACACATATATAATATATTTTTGAGAATATTTTTCCATATACCCCCTACTCTTATCCATATTCACTGTAAACAAAAATAACTATATCCTATTTTTAATTGTTTCCTGTTGCTTAAAGGATACTATGCAGTATAGAACTAACAATGGACTAGACAATAATAACACCTAAAGATAAATCCGAACAGTCAAGGGGGGGCAACCATGTAATCTTAAAACAAGTGGTAACTCAAAATTTAAATCAGTAGATTATTTTGGGGAGGCTTGCTACATCTCTTAGAAGGCAGCATAATGTTGCTCACATTTTAATGCTTTGTGGCAACAAAGCCAAAACAGTTCCTGAGACAGTTCCTATAACGTTCACATTTTTTGTGTTATTATAGAAAACCTGAATCTGCAACACCCACCTGGGACATCAGTGAAACCTACATCCTTTATATGTATAAATCAGTGGTTCAAAGGATTGGCACTTTGATCTCTCTCTTTATAGTAACACTGACAAGCCTGCCCTGCAAAAATAAATTCTGGATGAGTATAAATTGCCAAGTTCACTAGAGAATGGTTCACCAGGTTTTCCAAGAGCCCGAGGGAAGTTTCCCATGTCTTTAAGGTCACGGAAAGTGGATACTGGTTAGCCTTAATTTTGCAGCTGATTATAAAGTAAAGTCTAATTTCACAAATGTTAGAGAGGCAACTTGGGCCATTTTATGAAAACATCAGTTTTCACTGAGGTATCTGAAGTGTCTTTAGCTCTGTTTTAGTTTTACCAAAAATATCATATGGACAAATTGACCCATAAGTAGTCCCTTGTGCGTAAGCCCATTATGGAGGGTTAATCCAGAAACAAAGGACGAGCAGCAGTTTCATGGAAGAAGATGTACAGCAGCATAGCTTCATACTGTACGGTTCAATGTCCAAAGTCCACTCCAGTCCAGGAATCAAGTAGGCAAGATTAGATACATATAACTGAAGAATGATGAGGTGCCAATTAATTTATGGTCAATTATGGCCACAGTGTTAACAATGATAGCAATGTTTGCTATTTTAGCTGACAAGTTGCCATTGTAAACCCTCTTTGACTACACAATTTGACTATAAAATCAAATAAGCAAGTGCAAACCATGTTAAATCCAATAGGGAGGGAAAATGTGCATGGACACTACTTTTGCATTCTACCCAAACAGTAAAACTCTTAGGGTCCTTGCAAGATAGGTGAACCACTCTTAAGTTTATTTGAGAGTTATGTTATTGGGCCTGGGGTAGGTTTTTCCGAGGCAGGCTTTCACATACAGAGACGCGTAAGTGCTCTCTGACTGTCATCCTGGCCCTATTCTATACAGCAAACATGCATTAATGTGTACTTAATAAATCTATTGTAGCATAAATGTGGTGCAGGTGTCATTTACACTCAACTTTCAGCAGTGCGTGAATTCTGCATCTAGGCTAAATAAAGGAGGTTACACCAGCATTACACCCACGCAACTTCCACTGCTCATGTCTCCAAGTGTGTAAATTCCTGGCACAAAATTAGACGTTTGATCAGATCTTACACGTCTTGCTGTTATGATGCAGAGGTGTTGCAGGTACTGGTTCTCTATAGTGTTGTTGTCAGTCATGGACCACTACACCTGCAGTGCATACTGTTTGTGGGTTACTCATACACAGGCACACATCACAGTTACAGTGGCAATACAACCGAGCTGTACTGTATAAGCTGTGTTAAACAGTCAACACAGATGTTGTCATGAGCCTGAGGTAAGTGTGGGCGGATCCAGTGTCCAGTGAGACGAAGCCAAACACATCCATAACTCCAGCAGCTGTGTCTGCCTGTGTGAGTCTGTCTGTGTGTGTGTGTCAAACAATATGAGAAAACATTGAGTTTGGCAATGTGCAAACATAATGATTTGTCAATAAAGGCGTACTGTACCTGTAACAGATCTGTACAATTTGGATATACCAACTGAAACATGGAAATTGTAATAAAATTGTATAGCAGATTTTTTTTGTATGATTCAAAAAATGATTTTCACATTTTCCACTGCTTTGCTGTCCTTCTATTTCAGCCAGATACATTATATCCGTATGTGTGCCATCTAAAGCCAGGCTGGATTTCCCAACATGCCAGTGTCCCACCAAACCTCTTTACCCTCAAGTAATGTCCTTTTTTTCAATAATTAAGGGAAAAAGGATAGATTTTTCATTGACACTATTGTAATTTTTTCATTCTACATCGCATTTTGAGTGGTTTTCTTTAATGATGGATCTATGAAACGATTTCTTCAACTGAATGAGCATGACACTGTCATTTTTATTGAAAAATAAAGTTGCTTAACATATGTTTTTTGCAGGACATTGTTATAAACTGGTCCCCACTGGTTTAGCATAAGCCTGGTTTCAACAGCAGAAACAAACATGGTTGGTGCTTGTCGTCATTGTCCAAGGTCCTCAAAAAAAACTCAGCTCCTAGAAAGGATGCACACTACTCCACTGATCTTCAATCTATAAAGCTTCATCCACATGAGAATAGTAGCTTCCATAAAAATTGTTCATCAGCTGTTTTAAAATAAATAAGATATATGGGACTTTTGATAAGTCATCACTTCACCGGGAACTCTCTCAGACCTCACTATTTCGTGTGTCACAAATCTGGTAAGTGTCTTGTGCTTTAATCTCATGTTGTAAAAGTAGAGAGCTGACCCTGAACATGAACCCTGTTTGACCCTTTTGTTGGAATCAGGTGTGTATGTGGAAGAGGCTTGATGACAGCTGTTCGTTTCTGACTGACATTAAGGGCACATCTTCTGTCTTATATAATCTAAATTAAAAACAAAACACCAATTATCTTTAATAAGGAGGAAAGACTGTGGCTGTTATTGTGTATACATGCATTTATACATTTGTATATGACTGTTATGAACTTGTAAGTATGTGTGTATGATAAGTAAAAGTAAAAAAATAAGTTTAAAAAAAAAATCACAGTTATACTATATAGATCTTCAAGGGCCACTTCCAGGGGACAGTCTGAAATATAATCCTTTCGACAGAGTAGTTATCAGTGCATGTACAGATTCCATAACAGCATAGCATGGATTTTCGACACACATTGCCAGACTGTTCCAGATCACTAGGCAGGATGAATCAGAAGATCATGATTTGTTGGACCAGGCAATATCTTTTTACTCTTTTGTGGTTTTTAATGACTGGTAATCATCGTCTTCACCTTTTTGCGTCTGGTTTTTAGGTGCTTTTGTTCCTCAACTTCAGTGTGTTGTATACTCTGAGATAGCCTGCTGCCCCCCAGAGTGATACCATCCAGGTAGATTTAATAAGTCTTGCCCTTCACTTCTGAGCCCTCGCATTGTTGAGCCATGTTTGCTGATACACACTGGAACTGGTACTGGATTTCTAGCGCTGACGAACTCCGTTGCGAGATAGCGTGTAAACCTCATCTGCATGCTTTTAGTTATGCTCTTTGGGCTGTTGTACCATGGGGGCATTAAACCTAGTTCTAAATCAAAAGAGCTCTTTAAACCAGATTAACCCAAACTGGCTGTGTCAGATGTGGTTTTATAAACATGGATTTATCGTTGAATCGGCAAATCTATCTCCTGGAAATAAGAGTTGTTGCAGGACTAAACATTTTCAGTTTGATGTCAGACGAATTCTGTCAGTGACTATTTCAGTTAAGACAAATGAGCACCACCAGCCAAACAAGTAAACACAGGCCTTTTTCCACAGCAGACATTTTGACGTATCACAGGTGATACTATTAACACTAACCATGGCTCTGTTCAAGTGTCCCAGTAAGACATGGCAGTGTGACAGTGAGCCAGCACAAGCAATACTGGGAACCTGGAAGTGAAGCAACAAATGGAATTCAGATATTATTCATTTTATTATTTACAACTGTTATTTTCTTACTCTGACATGTCAAAATGTCTTCTGTTAAAAAGGCCTCTTGGCAGGACCAACAAACCAAGTAATTTGATGAAATCAGTTTCTGAGACCTTTCTTGCATGTAGCACGATATTGCTTCGGAGATCATTTCCATGCTGAAGACCTGGACTGTTATCTTAAAACAAAAGGCTTTTACTCCCCTTCTCTCTAAATACCAGAGGTTTTTGGTTATGTGTTTGTAAACCTTTCTTTTTTTTCTCCACTTTTGCTTCTTCAGTTTTACCAAATGATCAGATTTTTATGATGTTCCAGCTTCTATGAGTACCTTCAGCACAGTGCTTGTGCGCTCTTAGTTATGCTCTTTGGGCTGTTGTACGATGGGGGCATTAAACCTAGTTCTAAATCAAAAGAGCTCTTTAAACCAGATTAACCCAAACTGGCTGTGTCAGATGTGGTTTTATAAACATGGATTTATCGTTGAATCGGCAAACCTATCTCCTGGAAATAAGAGTTGTTGCAGGACTAAACATTTTCAGTTTGATTTCAGACGAATTCTGTCAGTGACTATTTCAGTTAAGACAAATGAGCACCACCAGCCAAACAAGTAAACACAGGCCTTTTTCCACAGCAGACATTTTGACGTATCACAGGTGATACTATTAACACTAACCATGGCTCTGTTCAAGTGTCCCAGTAAGACATGGCAGTGTGACAGTGAGCCAGCACAAGCAATACTGGGAACCTGGAAGTGAAGCAACAAATGGAATTCAGATATTATTCATTTTATTATTTACAACTGTTATTTTCTTACTCTGACATGTCAAAATGTCTTCTGTTAAAAAGGCCTCTTGGCAGGACCAACAAACCAAGTAATTTGATGAAATCAGTTTCTGAGACCTTTCTTGCATGTAGCACGATATTGCTTCGGAGATCATTTCCATGCTGAAGACCTGGACTGTTATCTTAAAACAAAAGGCTTTTACTCCCCTTCTCTCTAAATACCAGAGGTTTTTGGTTTTGTGTTTGTAAACCTTTCTTTTTTTTCTCCACTTTTGCTTCTTCAGTTTTACCAAATGATCAGATTTTTATGATGTTCCAGCTTCTATGAGCACCTTCAGCACAGTGCTTGTGCGCTCACTAACAAAGATTAACATAGCTGGTGGAAATTCATCTCCTTTAACTCACTAGTCAAGATGTAACTTAACCAGTCTGAGCAGACAGCCCCTGATGTATCTGTAAAAAAAAGATGTAGGCCAACTAATAAAGTGGGTCCTGGGTAGTTTCAGCGAACCAATCTGACTGTTCAAGGATGCTTTCAAACTGTCTTGTAATTTCCAGCCTGCATGCAAGGCTCAAAATGAAACTGGTTGCCAGGTAAACTATATTAACAAACAGGTTTTTTTTTCCCCAAACACCACTTAAGCCAGAAGCCTGCAAAACGTTAAATGACAATTTCAATTATGTCGTTCATTTCCCTTCCATTTATTCTCATAGTTCACCCTTCTTCTCTGTTCAGTATTATCTTCTCCTCTCCTCATTTCTCTTTCCCCTCCAGCCCTTCATCCATCTTTCTTCCCTTTATCTTTTACCCCCTCACACCCTCCATATATGCAAATATGCCTCCATTACACTAATTGGCTCTGGGAGGTTTTAATATTTCACATGGACGTCTTCACTGCACAGGCGGGTGAGTATGGGCTGAGGCATAACATCGCACAAGCTAATGTGCTAAAGGAAATCACACACAAACACACACACAAACACACACACGTTAGGTATGAATGAATGAACAAAGGTCATGTAATTTACACAATGTGCCTGTCGTATTAGCCAAATGAAGCTGGGTTGAGTCATGGGGGTACTGACAGTATTAACAGTTAGACAGGGAGTTATGAGTGTGGTGTGGGGTTAGGGTGTGTGTGCGTGTGTGTGTGTGTGTGTTTGTGTCAGACCACTCCACATCAAAATGAATTATGCAGTCATTATTCAAGGATGCATCTGTACGGGAGATGCTCTCTGATTTCTCTGTGTGTAGAGAACATTAAAGATCGTAGGGTGTGGTGTTATATGCTTGTCTTGGAGAATCTATTCTGTGAGAATGATAATGCAAGTGGCACAAACTTGAGCAAAACTCTCTTTCGACTAACCATAACCTTCCATAACTTCATGTTTTCCTGTGCTGTTGTAGGAAAATGTTATTCATGTTTCTGGATTTTCTTGTTTCATTTAAACAATATTAATTTTTCTATTGAGTTTGTCTTTGAACTTAAAGAAACAGTCAACATTTTGGGAAACATTCTAATTCTTTCCGAGAGTTTTGTGGATTTGTGTAGCTATTTGTTTGTGAACAGTGGATTCCTGGTGTCTTTTCATCACTGTGAGATTGATGACAAAATACATGTAAATTACTGAACTCTAGAGGTGCTGGCAGGTGGATTTTGTTCCCTTTGGACATAGCCACCGCTAACGGTTTCTCCCTGCTTCCATTTTTTTTTTCATCTTTGCCACACTCAGCCAATCATCTCCGCGCTCTAGCTTTATACTTACAGCACAGACATGAGTATCGATCTTGTCATCTAACTTTGTAAAAAATAAACAAACAAAGAAACACACAAATTTCTCAAAAAAGTCAAGCTATTCGTCTAAATTTACTATAATTATGGAAACATTTATTATAGTTGAAAAAAGGGGGTAGCTATCTACAGCCCTCCTATCTAGAATGAGCACAAACCAGGGGTAAAAATAAATTAAACAAGAAACAACATCAGTGAGAGGCGCATCACAAAAGTACAGAGCTGATCAAATAAAAAGAGGCGTACCACTCAAAGAGAAAAAATGTATTCAACAACAGAAGGTATTACGTCTTGGTTTCGTGACCTTCATGAGATTAATATGTATCTGCAGGCTGTGAACATGTTGATGAAGATATGTGAGGAAAGGATTGACCTTCATCTTCCTTGTGGTTTTGGTTTGGTATTAAACTGTCAGACACTCTGGCTTGTCCACACACGCCCCTCTCACACACCCACTAGACCACCCTGCCAACCAGCAAGTGTATATATCTGCGTGTGTATTTCGTAGCTGTAGTACAGCCAAGGGTCGTGGCTCTGAATAATCAATCACTGCTGCCCTCGCGCTTGCTTTCCCTTTCATCTGTCTCTCTTTCACATCACTCTGTCCATCTCTTTCCTCCAAGCCATGGCCCTTTCTCATCACAAATTTCTCTTGTAATTGCTGTCTTTCCATATTGAGGGAGAAATATCTTTAAAACGGTAAACACAGTGTCTACAATATTTTTATTGTCATAAAAAACATAGCTACTTACAGTGAGGGGAAATTTGTACATTAATGGGTTAAATCGCATGAAGAAAAGTTCACAATATGTGCAAGAGTAACTGTTGAAGAATTTTTTTAAGAGCAAACCTAAAAGATATATGGTCAAATCGTTTTAACTGGGCTCTGGGTGAAAGGGATGACAGGCAAACTGAAAACTCAGACGACTTTATCCCAAACAAGCAATAATTCACACATCCTGCCTTGCTCTGATATTTTCCACCATGGTCACTAGAGTGGAGAAGAGATGAGCAGGATTGGGGATTAGTGGTGAGCCATGCAAATTAAAAGATCATAGAGGCAACCTCAGAAGGCCGTGTGAGTAGGCTGCCCTTTGCGTGAATCTGCATGTGTTTTTCTGTGTATGTTGTGTCGCTCTGTCTGTGAGAGCTCATAACCACCCCTGACACTTTCACTCCCTGCGTGTGCGCCTTTTTACTGTGCTGTATGCATCCGCGTGGACATTGAATCTTCATGGGATGAGCAAATTGATGCAATTTTTGTTGAGTGGAACATGAATATATATTTTTCCTAGGTGCCACTGCACTCACTCATATGTGAAATCCTTGTTAATCTCAGAGATCAGTGTATAATATCTCTGGGACAACATTTTTACCTACAGGATTACTAGAAAACACACCATTAAAACCAGTGTTGCAGCAAACATAATGTCCACTGCCCTAGAAAGCCTGGATTTTCTGTTACAATCTGACCTAACAGGCTGAATTCAGACATAGTTTGTCAGAAGTTTGATCAGTTTTTCTTGGAGGTGAGTAATACAACACAAGCCAACTGTCCTTGTGGGAGTCCACGACTTACTTTACTTCTCTGTGATTGACTCAGCAGTAATGAAACAACAGAAGAACGTCTCGTCTGACAGAATTCACATTAACTGAAATAAACAGATGATGGTAGATCTCATGATTAGACCTTTTATTGCTGACTGATGAAAAATGTGCTGCGGTATGTAAATTAATCAGTATGTGTGTGTTTGACTGTGAGTATGTGACTGTACTGACCTGTTGTGTACCGAAAAATTCATGGTGTATTACATCACAGTGGAAATACAGCCATTACCAACTGAAAAAAATTAGGAATTCATTTATTTCTTTTTTTTTTATCATCGAGCAGAGTAGGTTTTTTTGTCATTTGAAATCTTAAAGCCAAACTTACCAATAATTTTATATTTTAATATTATTGTAAATATTTTTATATTTTAATGTGCCTGTCCTCATAAACCCACAAAAAAATTACCCCCAGCTCTGCCTTCAGCTCTACAGAACATTTTGGCTTCTCTCAGCCCCCAAAGAATATCACATTGCCTTTTTTACACTTTATTTTTTGTACAGATTTCACAAAAGAAATATAATATGTTAAATTGTTTTGACTTTTGAGGGGCTTGTATATGGATTTTGTTACCTTTGGACAGAACCAGACTAGCTATTTCCTGGCTCCAGGTTCACATTGTATCAATCTTTTCATCTAACATGCTGCAAGAAAGCGAATAAGCTTATTTCCCAAACATATTGAACTATTACTTTAATATGAAGGTCAATTTTAATGTGTACATTTCTGCTGGTTGGTTTGGAAACATCATCATTTGAAAAATGAAGGTTTGCTAAAGCTGAAACAGTAGATAATACACATTGTCCTCATTTAACAGTCTGGAGACTAACTGTATCTAATTGTGTGTGTGTGTGTGTGTGTGTGTGTGTGTGTGTGTGTGTGTGTGTGTGTGTGTGTGTGTGTGTGTGTGTGTGTGTGTGTGTGTGTGTGTGTGTGTGTGTGTGTGTGTGTGAGAGAGTGAGTGAGTGAGTGAGTGAGTGAGTGAGTGAGGCTTTGAAGTCAGTCAAGGGCTGTTCAGTAGATCTAGATGGAGACAGATACACAGCTGATGAAACAAACTGTACATAACTCCGAGTGTGTGTGTGTGTGTGTGTGTGTATTGTTGTGATTTCTGATTTAAGGATATGCTCTCAGCAACCTCCTACTTCCTGGAACATCCTGTAACTTCATTACCATGCTCTCATTAGATACTCATTTAGACCAATCAGATTGCTCAGTAATCTAATCATGCCGCATAAATTATGAGAGAAATACATTATTACAGCAAACATCCAGCTCTTTAGAGCTGGGATGCACCACCTGCTGTGTGTTTGTGTCCTTGTATATTGTTGGGGATTTACATTGTTCACCTATTTGCTGAACTGGTTTGGGTTATAATTTTGGGACAGTGATAGAGAAAGATATTAAAGTATGTTCACCTGGACCCAATACTAACTCAGGAAGTAGCGGTGAGGTTGTGTTGTGTCCTGGGAGCTGCTTTGACTTGGCTTTGATCACTGATGCCTCAGAAAGTCTCCGTTTTGTTCTTGTTTCACCAAAGTCTGTTTGTCTGCGTGTGTGCTTTCAGTTTTTTAAGGTTACTCTTTGACATTTTATTCTTTATTTGAAAGCTGGCAAGAACTTCTAGCTTTCTTAAGGAGAGGAGAAGAGGAAGACAGAGGTGATTGTGAGGAGCTGAAATGGGATTTAGGAATTTGGCAGATGCCTGTTTGAGGAGGGACTTACAGTGGATGAAAAAATGAGGGTAAATGAATTTAGCCGAAGTTTAAAAAAACAAAGCTGGTGATAGAGAGATGTTGAGAAAAATTAAGAGAGAGAAAGGGACGAACAGAAACACACATACACAAACCTCAAGTGCCTATCAAATTTTAACAGGACTCTGGATTTAGCAATCCCAGTCCATAACCAATGGAATGCATTTGTTGTTATTTCTGAAACAAACTGTTGGAATGAAATTACAACACAGTGTAGGACACTTGAGAAAAATGGTCTTGGAGAGTACTACTCATCGGTTTAAAATAAATCACAGAGGTAGCTATAAATTAGTTGATAGTGGGGATTGAAGAAATAAATATTTAAAGTGCAGAGTTAACATCTGTTAAAAGGTGAAGGGGATTTCATTTAATGATCTTCAACAATTTCGGACCTTACCAGCAGTTTTAGCCCATCATTTGCGAATTGTACATGCTTACTTACATCACTGCCATTTTTATGTGTGTTTTTTGTAATTTACTCATTTTGCGTGCACGACTGGACGTTTATCGCCTCCAAAAACACCAGCACAGTTTAGTTTTCAGTTCCAATAAGTGACGTCACCTACAGGTTTCTGCAAAGATGTTCGGAAGCTTGGATTCAGGCTTCTCACCATCTTGCCAGTTTTTTGCAGCTAGAATATCCAAATTCAGGCAATGTGCTGGTGCTGTGGGGGAACGGAAGAGCTCTTATTTTGCCATGTCTTTAGGTTTTAGGCAACTCACACCATGGGCACCTTGTTCTTCACGAGGCAGACAATCTCAACCGAGATGTGTGTCTCAGCTACACTGAGAGACACATAAATTGAGGAAAGACGCAGCCAAGCATTTTTCAGCTTCAAAATCTTCTTCACCTCCAAGTGAAATTGGAGAAGAACCTGGAGCTTTGTGTCCAAGCAACTCTAGCTTGCAAGGATTGATCTGTGTGTGGTTTCTGTGGCTGCAACATTAGTGTTAAGGTGGCAAAAAATGCAGCTTAATTATAACAGCTGTATTTTCTCTCATACCTAAAGAGGGGCACCCCCATAGCATAGGGGTTGAGACAGCAAGTACAGTTTAAAAATACCGTATGTACTATGTGCCAAAATGACACATCTCTCTAGAATTCAAACCCTCTTCCAACAAGACTAATTTATTTTTTACTCAGACAACAGTGTAATGTGATAGTCCTGGATATTCATTTTTTTCTGTCATGGATTGTTTAATTGCAACATAAATTTACCACATAAGAAAAATAACACAAGATTCATAAATTATAAGCAAAAATTAAAATGAAAACATTGGATTGGAATGTTCCTTCCTCTCCATATTGCCCTTGTTTCACCCTCTTCATCCCTTCTTCTCCTCTGCTTCTTTTCAAATTTGAAAGGGTCAGGCATATGCACGCATGCACAAACACATACTGTATGTAGTATGCGGTGTAGTATCATGGACATCCATGCTTGTGAGTCCACAAGCACACACAGAGTTTAAATACAGTTTAACAGTAAACATTTCCCCGGCCTGTGTGACATCTGACCTTTGTGAACTCGATCTATTCATCTTCTCTTCCTCAGCTGCAACAACAATCCGACAATCCTCACTGTGTTTGTGTGTGAGAATGATCGTGTTCCGTGTGTGTGTGTGTGTGTGTGTGTGTGTGTGTGTGTGGACGTGCATTTATCCACATTCTGATAAAGAAACTGGAGGGGATTTATTGATGTTTTGATAATTTCTCAACCTTTAGTGGTTAAACAGAAGGAGAAGGAGCAACCTAATATTGTTCAAAGGCTGATAACCTGATAAGTAAATGCAAGCAGTGATCAGCTTGGATTGATTATTTGCCATCTGCACTGTTTTTTGCATCCTTTCAAACAATTTTTTGAAACTTTAAATGTGCTTTAACACTAAATACTTTCACCCATATGTGAAAATGTTATTGCTGTTTCTAGACCTTTGTCTAATGAAACTCTAAACTTCAGAGATGTGAGTAGTAATGTTGGATTTGATGTGTGATCATCTTGTTCCACAAACTCCTTATTTTTCTATCAAAATTCTTATTTGGACCACGGACTGCTGTATGTATGGTCTGATGTTATTTCATCTGTGAAATATTTTTCATGTTCTGGAAGCTGCTGAGCACAAGCTGTTTTTTCTGCACAGCTCTGCTGCACTTTTTGAACAATAACATACTTTTATCTCTGAAGAGCTAGCCAGCACAGCCACTGGCCACTGAACGGCATTACTAAAGAAAATGAATGGAAAAGGCCTTGCTCAAAAGCAGCATGGTGGTTGCTGTGAAGAGGTAAAACCTGCTGTATTTTTGTCTTTCGCCTTTAATTCAAATGAAAACACTAACCTCCGTCATGTACAGCATTAGTCACTGTGAGAAGCTCCTACTGTCTGTTTTGCTGCAGGTTTGGCTGACCACCTTGTTTTGTAAAAACCCACTTAAAAATTTCCACCCGGGACATACTGCTGTTTGGACGAGGATAATCCATCACTTCAAGAGAAGTGGCCGTAATTTTCACTGGACTTAATAGCACAAGAAATAACGTGTGTTAATGTGTAAAATATATATGCATTATTATTTGTTCCTTAAATCAGAATCCTTATCAGAACATATGAAGAAAACATACATATAGAAATGTGCCATGTGCTAAATGAAATACCGAAAATGAGAAGGAAAATGATTGGATCAGAGACAATGTGCTGTAAAATTTTCTTAACAATAGATTGATATACAGTGTCCCGGTGAGGTCGGCTGTACTGTAGTTGTTGCCATCGTAATTAAAGGGCATCTGCAAGGTACCTTAGTTAGTAGACTTTAAGTGCTGACACAATTTGTTTTCTGACTCTTAATGGAGCTGATTCGAGTTAGACATTAATGAGTATCTTAAACTCATTCCAGTGCCTCTTCATATGGTAGCACTGGAAACTTTAATTGTACTCGGTCAACAAGGCCAGGAATTGCATTTGAAACAATCTTCTGTACAAAACTCATTCACAAAAAGCGGCAAGTTGTGAGAGATGAAGCACTGATAAAGGTTTAATTACGGTATTTAGCCTCCCCTCCACACACACTGACACACACGTTTTATACTCTTTTTCCTCGAATGCGTTGGTGTGTGTGTATGCGAGCGTGTGCACCAGTTTGAGTTGGTGTAGCTGTGCATTTGGATACTCGTGTGTGCCATGGCCATGCACTTTGTCTCCTACCCCAGAGTGAGGTTTATTTTTGGGGTGATGCATGACAGTTTGCACCCATAGGACACTCATGCTGTCAAAAAAATATCACTCTGCATGTGCATTTGTCTCTGTGTGTGTAACCATGCAGGTGTTCGTGTGGCTATGTTATTTTTATTTTTTATACTTCAGTGTGTATTAATGCTAATAGTGCATGGATGTGGCCGTGGATGTGTTGCTTTGTTTGTGCGTGTGCAGATTTTAGAGTACATGGTGAAACCCAGCTGTTCAACTCGCTGCACACTAACGTCAGACTCTGTAAACTGAAGGATTCCTGAAGGACTTTGGTGATTTAAATCTCCAACAGTCATACTGTATAAATTCAATGGCAAAAACATTTGGGCAGCAGCTACAGTAAACCAAAATCACAAGGGCAGCTACACTACTAACTCGTATAAATTTTGTGTAAATACAAATACAGCTTTAACAAAACAGCTTTCAAAGTAAATGTAAAGACAGCCTCAAAGTGATTTAATGTGACAAACAAAAGAGCTCAATCAATCAAGAAGCCTACTGGTCATACCCAGACACAGACCACCACTGACAAAAGAGACAATCTCCACTATTTTTGCAATTAAAGTTAAATCAAATCAATCTCCCTATAACAGGAGGGGGCTGCAAGTAGGGCTGAGAAATGCCACCTGTCAGCTTTCAGCCACTTTTAGCTGATTGTTTCAGTCCATATTTTCGAGCCCCAACATCTCTCACTGACCCCTCTATTTGAAAACAAACAAAAAAAAAAAACAGACTCACAAGTTCACTCAAAGGTGAATGTTTCCTACCTATCATGTGAAATGGCAGACAGAACGGCAGACTGATCAAGATCGGAATTTAAGATCGGAACATCTAGCAGGCCGAGGAAACAAAATAAAACTGCAATGAATACTGGACTGAAATGTGATGGTCGGTGACAGAAAGGACTCCAGTGGGATGCCAAAGTTGCTTTGCATTTTTGGTGAACCATGTAAAAGACTTTAGAAAAACCAAAGCAGGCATCATACAAAGGCTCTTTTGCTATATGTTTGTTTTGGAATATTTTGGTCCCCTGGGGGGTCAAAAGTTATTTTAATGCTTTTTTGAGGAGAATATTTGGTTATGAACATCGCAAACTGCGTCCTTAAAAATGACAGAGATATAATTAACTCTTCCCACAGTCTCGATCACATAGTCTTCTAGCATCTTTGCTGTAATGTGTTTCTTAACATAGAGTTACAATAGCTAGTTTAAAGAAACAACATATTCTCTGGGGGGCAGGTGCAGCAGTTGACCACCGTGGCAGTTATGACACTGCTTTCATCTTTCATCCTTTTCGCCTTTCTCTCTTAAATTATTTGAAATAAACAACTTCTTTTTTTCCCCCATCCCCTCTCCATTGCATAAACATTGATTTCTCTCTTCATCTCCCCTCTCCAGCTACCTCTTCCTGCATCACTGGGAGCTCCATATCAGCGTGAGAGTGTCCATTCAAGGACTGAGAATATGGTTTTCTGACGCAATGAAATGACTTCAGAAATAATTTTCCAACTCGAGTAAGAGAGTGGGTTTGGTGGCCTGAATGTCAGAGCTGGCATTGCTGTGTGGTGGAAGTACTTTGCGAATTATGACCAACTCTTTGGTCATTGTTAGCATGAAGGTAATTGCAGATTGCAACAAGTCAACTTAAAGACTGACTTCACTCGCTGCTTTCCACAGTTATCTGGTTGTAACACCACAGAAGAAGATGCTTGTTTGACGCTCATTCTTTCTGGTCTTCATTTATTCCTTATTATTTTTCTTTCCAAGATCCTGACCATCTTTTTTTCTTCTAGTTATTTCACCTCTTATCGTCCTCCTTTCATGATAATCTCTCCTAGTCTTTTTTTTTTGTATTTTGTTCTCATATTTCATTCTCTTCATCTCACCTTTATTTGCTTCAGAGCCTCCATTTCCCCCTCCTTCTGCTTCTTTCTTTTTGTCTTTCCTTCCCTGTTTCTCTCCAAGGAAGCTAAAGTAACTCTCCTGTTGCCCTCTCCCACCCCCTCCTCTCCATCATGCCCCTGTGACTGATGCTGGAGTTCTGCCTGCAGCACTAGACTGTATTTGTGCAGATGGCTGGGAAAACACACACACACACACACACACACACACACACACACACACACACACACACACACACACACACACACACACAAACACACACACGCGCTCACAAACACACGCACACACACACACACACACACACACACACACACACACACACACACACACACACGCACAAACACACATTGGTTTACATTCATACAGCTGGCTGGACGTAGGTGACCCATTTACGTATGGAAAATAGGGCAGTGACGGTGGTCATGATTAGGTTGTGCAAATGTGTGTATCTGTGTCTTAAGGCTGCTTGTTTTGCACATGTGAGAGAATGGGTGAGGAACTGTCCTAGCCCATAAAATGGAGTGTGTGTGTGTGTGTCCAGTGCGAGAAAGATGAGTGAAATCTTCCACATTGAATATTTAGTTAGTTCTCACTGCTGGAAGGATCTGATCTATGGTGAGGTATTGGGTTTAGCATTAAGGTAAGCATCAGCATTATTGGGATTGGTTTCGCATAATGCACAGTTCAGTCAGCAGATTGCCTGGTGCTGTCTGATGTGTGTAGCAAAATCGGGGAATACTCACTGCCAAATGAAATACTGAATCTTATAAAAACAACCTTTTTACTACTCAGTACACTTTTTACAGTAGATGAAGACTGAGCAAATGCATGGCCAGTTTATTCCTTCAAATATTTCCATTAACTAGTTCGGTGAAATACGACAAAACAAGTTTTTGGTTGGTTTTGTTTTTGCATTTGGGATACCAGGGACAGGCTCAAATTCGCTTAATTTATTGGATGCCAGCGCACAAGTCATACAGAGTTTTCACCACTCTAGCTAGTCTGCACACCTCCCTGATTTACTCTTCCCTTGGTGGTAGCTGTGTGAATTAGGCTTAAGGTTTAAAGTTAGGCATGCCGTTGTGAGAATAAATGATCAGAGGCTGCGGACTCGATGTTGACAGTGGATGGTAGTCTTACATTTACAGAGAGTTTTATCCAAGAAGAAGAAGAATCCTTTATTGTCCAAGTATTTTTTTTTATACACCGTGAAAATTGACTTCTGCATTTAACCCATCTGTGAGTAGTGACCACACAAGTGCTCAAGGGCACTTCAGCCAGGGATGTTGAGAGAGGATTCAAACCAATGTCCAGCCTGCTTCTCTAACCTCTAGGCCATGGCTGTCTTACAGTGTAAAGTTTATAGTAATATATACTGTAATTGAAAATATTGTATGAAATATAATATCTTTCAAATGTTGTTATATAAGGATAATCTAAGGCTAGTCTACAGGTGATTAATGCAGCACTGAATTTTAATATTTGTAAGAAGACAAACTAAATCTCTATAATCTATTATAATATAATGTATGCATCCGTTATGTTTTAGGATTCTGGTCATTCCTCATCATTAAGCTGCATGTACTGTAATTACATGGTATGTGCACTAATACTCTGGGTTACCTCGAATACGTGTAATACCACCTACCACAGACCACAAATTGACTACCTGAATGATGTAAGCCAGGCAGGTGATGACAGGAGGATTGGACGAAAATACACACCAATACCTCAATTCGGTTTGTGTAACAC
The DNA here is from genome assembly GCF_016859285.1 of Xiphias gladius. Classification (NCBI taxonomy): domain Eukaryota; kingdom Metazoa; phylum Chordata; class Actinopteri; order Istiophoriformes; family Xiphiidae; genus Xiphias; species Xiphias gladius. The sequence continues at coordinate 12,877,768 of NC_053406.1, read as the reverse complement.
ACGCGCACACACAGCATGGGGTATTTGATGCGACAGTGGGCGTAAAAGATTAATGCAGTGATTTGGAGAAAAAAAAAATCTACATCTTAAAGACAGAGCATTTCATTTAATTATCCTGTGAAGCAAAGATGATTTATTTAGTTTACATGGAGAATGTACAGTGGCCAAAAAGTGGGCAATGTTTTTGTAAAACAAAAGTAATGGGAGAACACAAAGAAACATAAGATTATTGGAAGTAATAGGAGAAATACTAGGAGTAATATTTGGTAATGGCCTATCAGTACTGCTATAGAGGGCATACCATTGTGGAATTTATAATTCTTAATTCTGGTTGCTCTAGCAATTATCATTAAGGAATTTATAGTATGTTGTAATGTCCTTTTGCCTGTCACTGCCACAACCTTTACTTCTCTACAAGATGTGATGCTCATGCTGTTTGCCCAATAAGTGACTAGGAATAACTTTAGGTTAGGACTTGTTGGTCAAAATGGCAAGGTTTCTAGTTATAGCCATTTTGTGTATTTTGCCTGTGTGGAGGGGGGATATAGAATAGCATAGAACTGTGTCAAATGTGGTAATTCTTTCTCCCAAAACCCATGTTGTAACCAACTTAAGAAGTGTTTCACGATAAAAACATTCACAAATCCATCATAGGACAATGATTGCTGACAGTGATCAATCCAACCATTCATGCTCTTACTGTCGGTGTTACTGCATTCAGTTCACCATGCCGCTGCAGTAATAACGGTGTCGCTAGAGAGAAAAACACATCAGTCAGCCAGCTGAATTGACTATTGAGTGGCTGCAGACTGACTGCAGGATAGAAGAGCTTCTGCTCAAAATATCAACAAATATCAACAACAATGTTGACACTAAGCCCAAATGTATAGATCAGGAAAACAACCAGTTATGGCTGTTGATAAGCTGTGTAACACCATAACAAGTGATAGTGTCATTTCAAAAGATCTGCTAAGGTCTCTTCCCACATAGACTGGAGGAGGCTTTGCTCCATTTCTGGTGCACATACATCATGAGGTTTGTAGAATATCATGTTTGTTATGAAGTCAATTCTGGCTATGCTAAAATGTCTTACTCAACCAATATTCCAAATATGTAGCATGGATTTATCAACAATATAAATACTATGTATGAACACCATTTAATTGCCAATATCCTGTGAATGGTGAATTTTTAGGTACTGAGGGTGAAAAGTTAGAAGAAAAAATATGCAGTGTTTCCCTGTAAACTGCAACCACACTTAAAACACACACACACACACACACACACACACACACACACACACACACACACACACACACACACACACACACACACACACACACACACACACACACACACACAGATGCAATTATTTAAGCATGCAGCAGACAGCCACAGTGGATGCATCTGTAATCAGAACGAGCCAACAAGTGTAAACATGTGTTAATGTTTCTGATTGGGCTGTGTTATTATTGTATATCTACCCTGTGTGTGTCAGTGTGCGTGTGAGCGTGTGTTTTGATCGTGTCAAATGTGGCATGACTTTCTAATCACATGTTGGGCTGCATAGAGCATGTTTCGAAGCGGGGGAAAAATAAACAGAGATGACTGATGACACAGGTACAAACATAAAAACAATCCACCCAGCTGGTGTTTAAAGTAACTCTTTCACATTTAGGAAAAGCTGGTCTGGAAAAGTCAGAGATTAGGGCTGATCAGAGCATAGAAGTCAAATAAAGGCAAATCTAAATTTTCTCCTGTCCTCATTTAAAGCTCGTGGATGAACATTTGACCTGGTTAATAAACCAGATATGCAAGTCGAGGGGCTGTGACTGGTGTTAACATGATGTTAGTGAGATGTGTTTTAAGTTATGGCTGTCTCTTGTGTTTTTCCATTTGGCACTGATTTATGACATTGATCTTTACAAAACTCTTACCTGTTATTTCATCTTAATAATCTGGTAGGATTCTTCCATGGTTCATTCACTGCTATTTGTACTGGAAACCTATGGGTTAAGTGAGTTAATGTGGGGATTCAAAATGGCAAAATTGAAACATTATACACCACTGAAAAATATGACTGCAAAGTCAAGATTGGAGTATTACCAGCCTGCATGAATGAAACTCTGAACTAATTCCAGTGGCACGTGGTATCCAGTCCCCTCATCCATTGATGAGGGGACTGGATATGAATGATGCTGTTTCATATCTGAGCAAACATGAAGCTCAGTCAGAGCAACGTCAACCATCGCTTTGCTGACTCCAAGCTGCCGGCTACATCAAAGTAGCATCCCACTCCCTTAGAAGTACCACAGATTCAAGTATTTGTCAGGAAAAGAAAAAAACCTTTATGTTTTCCAGCTGGCCAGAGAGACATAACAAAGTCTGGTCTTTGACACCACAGTAAATCACTTTAGGGCTCAGCATAAAACTTGTTCTCCCTGCAGTGGTTGAGGACTAATTTGTTTTTTTAAACCTAAAGACCCAAAACAACATATTAAACCACCTATCTCTCCAAAACAAACTCAAGTGTCTGAACAATCCACAGTTGAGACTATAATTCTCTTTGGTGTCAGTAATGGGGATCAAATGTAAATTAGGGTCTTCTGCAAATGTGTATTCTTAATTAAGCAATCATCCTCTTCAAATCAGTCTTACAGGAACTAAAACAAACAAGACTGTAGGCACAGCAGTGGGTTGGCTAAATGCTAACATTTGCATTCTAACATGCTCAGTTATAGTTCGACATACACGATTAAGAAATGCGCTCTTTTGTTTTCTGACGGAGAGTTAGGTGAAAGGATCGACACCACGCTCATATCTGTGCATTAAATAAGGCTAAATCAAGCAACTGGTTAGCTAAGCATTAAAAAACAGGGGGAAACAGCTAGTCTGGCTCTGTCCTGTGAATGGTGAATTTAGAGTTTCTTTAGTCCATACACAAAACAAAATGAAAAACAGAGGCACTGGCACATAGATTTTGTTACCTTTGGACTGAGTCATGCTAGCTATTCCATATTTCCAGTCTTTATGCTAAGCAAAGCTACGCTAACCAGCTGCTGGCTGTAGCCTTACATGGGAATGGTATCAATCATCTCTGCTCTCTGCCAAAAAGTAAACAAGAGTATTTCCCAAAATTTGAACTGTTGGTTCAAGATCTTGCCTGTTGTCACGCAAAATCTTAATGTCTGTACTTGCCACATTTATGCACATGAACATACTGTCTGTCACATAGCCAACTGGCTTGTGAAAAGCAGATGATGTTTACCATGGCCACCACGTGTTAATATTTGCTAATTACTTATAAAGTAAGACTACCTTCCAGTGTCAAATAAATTAATAGCTGAGGCTGGGAATGTTGTTATTTTTGCTGGTATTTGGTCATAAAACAATGTATTGGGTAAATTGAAATTTAGACCTGATAGTAGAGCTAGATGAAATTTCAAGGGGATCACCAAAGTTATTATAATTCATCCTGACGAGGCCACGAATATCTGTATAATTAATAATATAATTTCATGACATTACATCCAATAGTTGTGAACATGTTTTTCAATCTAGAACCAAAACTGGTGGACTGACCAACATTTACACTTTTAGAGTCATGTCACTAGTATGGCTAAAAAGCTAATGAGCAGATTGCTAGAGTCAGGTTTTTTCACTTTCGCAGTCCTACCTACATAGTTTCTTCGTTTAATTGCATTATATAAAATGCATTATGAGATTCATTCAAACACAGAGCATTTTTTATGGCTGTAACTGTCATGGTACAAAAAAAATGGTATCCCTTTTTGTAACAATGGTTGAAAAGCAGGAGCTTAAAAAAAAATTATGCAGCCTTGGCACTAAAGCTAATTTTAAAATGTTCTCTTCCTCCTCCTCCTCCTCTACAAAAAAACCTTGCTCTTACCCTTAACAGCAGGCTGAGCTGGGTCTCATCTCTCACCTCACTCTAAACTCTTAGTCTGATGCCCAAAGCACTCATGCCTCCATCCCACATGTTGAAAAAACAAAACAAAAACAAAAACCCAGCAGTAAACCTGAGGCAACTAAAAATGGCTTCTCTGTGAGGAAAGCCTGTGTGACTCCAGTCTGACCCTGCTGCCTCCTGTCTACTCTTTCACTGCTGAAGAGAATGCAAGATTTAAGACGGTGAGGAGGCAAACTAATTCACTCCAGCTGGAGGCAATGACTGGGTGTGTGTGTGTGTGTGTTTTCAAGCTCTTTTGCACATGCTCACCTACACACACTTAACTGACTGCACTTTCTCTGACATACCGTCTATACTTAGTTCTGTCTCTCACATACAAACAACGGAGCTCCATGGAAGTACGATCAGTGGTGTGAAAATAATAAGGCATAGGGATGGAGGCAGAAAAAAAGAGAGGATGGCAAAAAACTAAACAACAAACAAAAAAACTGATAGAAAGAAAGAGGGTTACCTGACATGAAGACGAGCAGTATGTGTGCAGGTCAGTGTCAGATTGCAGGTCCTTGTTATTGTGTGTGTTTGGGTTTGACACAATCCAGATGAAGTCAAGTGTCAGGGTCACATGTGTGAGTTCACAGAAGTTCAGATAATTGTATTTAATTTGGATTTTATACAATAAAAAATTTAGCAACCAATAATTTCCTCTTCCTGCTGTCAGGTTGAAGGTTCCAGCTGTTTTGAATTAGAATTGATTGCCTGGTTTCTATTCAAATTTAATTACAAATTCACATTAGTTTTGGCAGTGGGATAACTCATTGATCTTGGCTTCACTTCATGTTTTCATGTATGTGTTCACCTCAGGGAAGGGAATCAGGAGTGTTTAATGTCACAAACGTGGTGCATACATATTTTTTGACCTCTAACTTCCTATGATAGCCAGTGTGTGTGTACAGGTGAGAAAGGCTTATGATTATAGGTTGTGATTAGTAACAATGTGATGCAAAAAGAAACGTGCAGACTGACACTAGCTCTACATGCAGTCCTCGAGAGAGAAAGGGAGGATGGAGGAGAAATAAACTGCAAAGAAAAAGAGAGAGAGAGAGAGAGAGAGAGAGCAAACTAAATAGTCAATGGTCAACTAAATATCCTCAACTAAAAGAGATACACTACTAGATGGAGAGATAAAGATAAAGCGAAAAAAAGGAAAGAAAGATACAAGATGGCATAGATAACATGGAAGGATAAAGAAAGGAGAAAACGAATGCATGATAAGATTGGGGGTAATTTTTTAACATTAAGCTATACAGGGAAGAAGAGAAAGACAGAGGCAGACACAAGCATCTCTCACACACAGTCAACAAATACATGCACATATAGGGTTGGGCATTATAGTTGAAATCAATATATCAATATTCCTAAGAAAGTCTTTCTGATGATCAATATAGGTAACAATTAGGCAAATTAATGCAAAATCACATGTAAAAAAAATGAAATTGAAGTTGCAATGAAAAGTATTCCACTGTTATGCTTCACATAATAAAAAAAATGTCTTCAAATATGTAAAACAAAAGCTTTCATCAACTCTTTTTTTCTGTTTTTAATTATATTTTGCTTGAAATGAATAACTGGGACGGCAGGATTTTGTAAAAGGATAACAAAACATGATCCTGATCTGAAATATCACTGAATACTGATGGTTAATATTGAATTATTGTCCGGCTCTATGCACATGCACAGTTGAGACAGGAAGAAGGAAAGTACACATGGGGAAGAGTGAGAGGAGAATTGAAAGATCAAAAATTTACAACCAAGTGTAAAATAGTTATTGGATGCTTTATCATTCGCTTTGTATTAAACTCACAAAAACTGCAAGAAAAACTGGGCTAAAGAAAGAAGAGAAAAAAAGAAAAAGCACTTGAAAGGAAAAATGACTTTGTTAAGCGAGATATCCATCTTCAATACAGTTATAAAAGGGAATTATTAGTGTTTCCTTCACCAACAGACCTGCATAGACATTGCCGTTTTTAATCTTTATTTGATCCTTGTATCCCGTGACTGCATAGAGATTTGATTAACAGAAATTCATCACCAGCTATTAATCTGTGAATTAAGCATTACTTATCGTACATGTTTTACATTAAGTACACACTCTGTATTACAGATGCATTATCTGCATACTTTTGTATTTTGAAGGACAGCTTTATCTTACTTTAAACAAAAACTCAATATATTGTAGGGGGGATGTTAATGAAATTCAGAGGAAATTACTCTATTGATTAAGGTTAAATGTTTGGATGCACTGCACAGTATGTTTGTGTACATGTATCAAGTGTGTACAGGTTTTGTTTTATCTGAAATGAGGATCTAAAGATACAGGGTATCAGATGCTGTTTAGATTCTGAAATCCTCTGAGACAAACCTGTGATTTCTGGCTTTATAAATAAACTTGACAGGACTCGACTGGACTTCTGTTGAATGAGAAAGCAGCTTCAGTGTCAGTGTACGTGTGTTTCTTTTTTGGCACTTCTGAAAGGTGTGTGTGTTTGTACGGCAGGTATATGTCAGTGTGAGACAGGTGGTTATCTGGATGTGTGTGTCTCTCTCTGTCTCTGTGGAGCTTCAGCCTTCATCTTGAAGCTGTCCCAGTAGGCGGGGTCTTCCTCTGTCAGAGGTGAGGCCGAGGTGATGAGGTCGCTGAACGACAGCAGCGTAAATGTGGTGGGAGGAGGAAGAGATGAAGGATGGGGCTGACGGGGTAACAGAAAAAGAATGTGTTTATAGAAAGAGACTGTAGTGTCTTATAGTGTGCAACTAATAAATTAATTTTTATTAAGTCTGTTTAACTTTGAAAATGACTGAAATTGGACAAGTTAAAATAAAACCCTGTTTCCTTTTAACCATGAATCCTGAGAAAAGCTCAAAAAGTCAGTCTGAATGCAAGCAACCGTCAAATGCTCAACATGTAAACGCTTTGTGTCCTTACTGCAGAGTCTGGTCTGTCTGCTGGTCCGAGTGCCACAGCAACATGATGGTCAACATCCAGCAAGCTCTCCTGCAGAAACACAAACATACGCATATAGAAGCAACCACATCAGCACATGCAAATACAGTATGTAGCTGGCATATCTAAATATGCCAGGTACATACTAAATACAAAGATCACCTTTATGCTCATTCAAATTCATACACGATATGATGAAAATGGCATGTGCATCCTTATCAGACGTTCTTTCATACATCAACCCAGCATGCGTCCTCTCGTGCATAAGCTCTTGAATATATGAATGTGAATATCCAAATGTTGTGTCTGTTTGCATGATTTCTAAGGAGCGCGAGTGAAAGTGCAGTCAGATAACCACTTTGTTTACAAGTCACACATCGCTTCCCAAGCAAAAATGGTGTCTGTGAAACCAGGAAACATCAAGCATACATGTATTCATTGAAAAATGTCACTGTAGGGGATGTAGAAATAAATCCATTCTAGAGTATATATGATTAATACATGTGGCAAAAGCAGATGCATATCCAGTATTGCAGCTTTGCTTATATGAAGCTATACAGATTTTTAACACTGTTGGCCTCCCTCCCTTCACATAAAACATGCTACGGTTGCATTCACATTTTAAACGACACACACATTTCTCAGCATGCTCACAGCCACTATTAATCCAGTCCTGTTGAGGCTTAATTTTCCTACAAACATCCATTCAAAGGCTTTTTTTGGTTCGGGATTGTGTCCAATAAGTAACTTGTACTCCAAATGCAAATGGTGCGTTTCTTTTGTTGTTGCCTTTAATACTGGCAAAATACACTTGGACAGTAAAAGCCAAAAGCTGAATGTGTATATGTGGGAGTAACAGGTGGTGGTGTGTGTGTGTGGTAGGGAGTTACAAACAAAATGGCAGAGAGTGACGTAGGGAGAGAAATATCACCAGGAGCTGTATTTAAATTTGACTTTTTTTTGGGTCATTTTGCTGATAATAAAGAGGAGAGTACTGGTGTTGTTGCAGTCTGTTTTAATTGTGTGTGTGTGTCGAGTTTATTAGGTCCCTCTGCGCATGTATCTCAAAGCCTGCGGGAGTGACATCACCAGAGCTCAGCAGGAAGTAATAAGTCTCATAGCTGTTCGGATCCAGCCAATCAGCTTGCAGTGAACCAGAGGACATGAGGTCAACAGCAGTGCTGCTCATCTCATCTTTCTGGTAAGAGCTCAGAGTGTGTCTTATTGTATATCAGACAAATCCAAGAAATCGATTCACTTCAAGTTCATTTGACCTCTCGAGGTCACTGCAATCATTCACTGATCACAAATAATGATGCTTACTGCTGCTGTAAGCGACATACAAAGAGGTGGCCTGCTACACGGAGGTGTGTAGTGCAGTCTGGTGCGTGTGCCTATGTGTTTTTAAATCTTACTGTATTAAGCATCTAAAATATGATATTTTATTTTACCCTTGAACACCTGTCTACAGAATTTCATCTTTTTCTTTAAAAAACAAAAACAAAACACGAGCATAGGCTCATATGCTCTAATGTGTAATGTTATAATTTATTTTAGCCCTCATGGATTTTTCTAGTTTTCAGTGTCGATGCTGTTTTTAGACAGTGGGAAGGTATTTCATGGACGATTAAATGATATGCATTCAGTAACTTCTCTGACTTTTGCTTAGTGTGTGGTTGGTATGTGAATATTGTTGAAGGTAACCTTCTATGTGTAATGAAATAAGATTTCTGTTTATGATGAATACAGGCATTAGTGCTGTAACTAAATGCCAATTTATGCTTCTGCGTTGAATCGATGCTATAGGTATGACGTCGACGCGTACCATATGCCGTAGCCTACGCCATAGCCTGACGTGCAGCTCCTTAGAAATATAACTACACGTCATGGCGACGAAGACTGCAACACCTCTGATTGGTCTGCTGGGTAGCATTTCTCACCCTCTCAATGGCCGGAAAGGCACAGAAAAACTCATCCTCATTCTGCCTTAATGGTCAGTTGTGGTACACATCATCTCCTCTGACGTCTCAGACATGCAGGAAATGCTAATTTATTAAGATTCTGGTATCTGCAAATGTTTTTCATTTTTTCTTGAAAAGTGACTCAAATAATTAAAACAGTTGTAGATTAATATTCTGCTGCTTGACTAATTAATTAATTGACAAATATTTCCAGCTCTATTTGGCATTTTTGCCCTTATTTATCTTTTAGTCTCTTTCTAAACCAGCCATTTGTGCATTTTGTCAAAGCATTTCATTCAACAACTGACCTAATTTTTGTGGATCTCCATTTGGACAATCAATCTAGAAACTATAACATGGAACTGTTGTGAAGCTTATTCATATTATCTGATGAAGGTAATTTAAACTGAAATGTCACATTAAATACATACAAAATAAACAAGCAGTAAAGTACTGTACAGTATGTTGCTGTTACTTCACCCTTGAGTTACAATCTATCGTTAAAAAGAGGACACACGCATTACCATCTACCTGCGATCGATACAAGCGAGCTGTTATTCCCTGGTGTGAAAACACAGACACAAAAACATCATTAGGCCTCCATGACCTCGAGAGGAGAGGAGAGAGAGGTAACATCAGCCTTTTCAAACCAGTGGTAACCTTTTAGCAGTCACTTGTTAAAGGAAGTTTCTGAAAAATGTCTGTTGATATTTGAACTCAACAAACTCCAACCAAATAATCCCACAGTGCAAGCAAACTTGTTTTTTTTTTTTTTTTACATCTTTGTGGCTCTAAAACCCTTCACATGTTTACAGACAAGTGCATGTTACAGAGCAAACCACGAGACAGCAAACTGTGGCTACAGTTGCTGCTGCGAAGCAGAGAGGAGGAGATGGTTTCCCAGAGCCTGCACAAGTCTCCTGCTACCACAGCTAACATCACACCAACAGCATATCTTGGCAAACTAGAAAGTAAGCTGAATGTCAGTGGGCAAGTAGTTCTTCTGACATTTTCTTCTTTGGCTGGTCCTTGGCCATCTCTCCTTCTTGACAATATGCTGCCGTTATGCTGCTGCCGGTTTCTTCTCTGTAGTCCCAATCAATCCTATTCAAAACTCCACACAGTCTGGCAGCATAGGAAGGGTAGACTGCTCCTTCTCTTTGCCCTGGTAATCCTTAAATTGGCACTATCCATTAGCATGTGCCAGATTTACCGTCTCTCCATCCCACTGCCCCCCATCTCCCCTCTTCTTCTTTCCCCCGTCCTGTGCATGAGCACCAGTGCCCCCTGTTGCTGATTGGTTGGAATAGTGTTGTGTGGCTCGGTTTCGAGCCACTTTGTTTGTTTCCTATTTAGAGAGCCACGACTGTTTAGGAACACCGGATTTTTTTTCAGCACACACACAGAATGGACAGCTAGCAGCTATTCACTGAATCTGACAAAAAGCGAATTGGATTAGAAACGCTTACTCCACCTTTATTCCCTCTACCACTGGACATGGAGGAAAGGAGTGGGGGTGGAGGGGAGGAGGGATAGACAGGAAAAACACAAGGGGGAGGAGAGGAGAGGAGGCTGGTACGGTAAAATAAAGGAAAAAGGTGAAGAGACAAGAAAGCTAAGGAGATATTGGAAAAAAAATCGAAGGGAGAAGTGGAGAGGAGGGGGTATGAAGGTGAGGAGAGAAGAGAAGCAGAGCAGAAAAAAGGAGATGAAATGGGAAACAGAAAGGGAGAGGAGTGATGGCAACAGATGATTCTTGTGCTCTGACAGATAGGTGCATTCCTCTAATCTCTTGTCATGGGGTTAGGAGGGCTGGAGGGCCACTTGAGAGCCCCCCCATTGCAATCTCTTGTGTGTCTTTCTCTGTAGGACCACCTGTGATTCACTTTGCAGATGTTTTCCAGGGGGCAGCCACTATGAAACGGAGCACAGAGGACCCCACAGCACCACTGCTTTTAAGCTCATTGGTTTCCCAGAGGCTGCCTCCAGCTGCTGCAATGCATGTTACTATTCTAAAAAATATGCCACAAAACCCATTAATAAAATAAGTAGCTGAATAAAATAATTATAAAACAGCTGACAAAACAATCTTAATACAACATCAACTCAGTAGCTGTCTTAGAGTTTTTCATCGCATCACATGAAGAAGAAGAAGTAGATGTTTAGATTTCCATTCCTCTAAGCACTTGATGGACTTCTTGTCCATGTAGACTTAGAAGCTGAGGGTGAAAGTTCATTCTTTACAGCAGATGACAAAACAACCTGAAGGAGATGCTGTATAAAACTTTAGTAATTTCATCCTTGTACTAAAAGTATTTCTCCTAGCACTTGTTTGGAAATTGTGCTGAAAATCAACATCTGGAAGGGAACAGAGCCCGTTTTGGACACAATTAAAAAAGTGAACACAGAATCCAAATTGAATATCTAAAGTGTGAATAAGCTGACTGCATCTTAAACAAGCTATGACACTAGTAGAAAACACAGAAAATAAAACAGTTTGGCAGAATGCCTTTTAAATCTGGCAACTGATCAGTAGGAGAAAACACTGCAGGCTACTTCCATCACAGACATGTCGCTGTTTCTCTTTGGTATGTGTGCATGCCCACACTTTTTTGAGATGTAGTGACTAAATCATTGTATCCATCTTTGTCATTTGACAGAACATGCACAAGAAAGAAAAGGTCAAGCTTTTTAGGAATCTTTTATAGCTAGTTTTTTGTCTTTTTCACCTGTACTTTTCGCACCTGTCTTCAAACAGACTCACCTCAAATATCCAGTCCTCTTCTTCTTCCTCATCTAGATGCATCTTGGTCTGGCGCAGTGCCCGGTCCTGTGTGAGCGGTTCAGAGGACAGGTGAAACTCCACCCTCTGCAAGTTGAAGCCCAGACCTGTGCCGATGGCTTTGATGAAGCTCTCCTTCAGGGCCTTGGTGGAAAGGGAGCAAACTTGATAAGTTACAAGCAGCAAATCATCCCAGGCACATATAGGAAAAAAAAAAGATGTTTATAATTCTGACAAAGCTGAGAAGGTCTGTGTGTGCCCCTTTGTGTGTGTGTGTTGTACTTTGGCTCAGTAGCACAAAAACTTAAAACTACAACAGATGGGAATCTATGCACACATGTAAGTGTGTATATGTGTGAATGTGTGTCCATCCAAAACCAACCCTGCTCGGTAGCCAATGAACCACAATAACAGTATTACAAGGCTAATTGCTATGGCAACCATCGAGCTCTGCCATTAGTCAACAGTGTGGTGATGATATCAAAGCTTGACGTCTCTGTGCCACCCGCTCAATCTCACAACATCTTTACTTAGCACCCCCATTGCTGTAGCTGTCCATCTCTGTGTGTGTGTGTGTGTGTGTGTGTGTGTGTGTGTGTGTGTGTGTGTGTGTGTGTGTGAGAGTGTGTTTGTGTGTGAGTGTGTGTGTGTGTGCGTGTGTGAGAGTGTGTTTGTGTGTGAGTGTGTGTGTGTGTGCTTTTACAAGAATGAAAAAGAACATGAGAGAAAGACGGAGAAAACAGAAAAAGGAGAAAGAAAGGTGATGCAGATATAGAGGACGACAGAATGTGAAGAAGAGACAGACATGGAGAAAAATGTGACTTGAGAAGAGTTCAGACATGTATGTGTAAAATGTACAAATATGTGTGTGTGTCTCAAAGGACATTTTCTCTCACTATGTTTCCCTCTCAGACACACACACACACACACAAACCAAAAGACTGGCCATGGGGCCCAGCTCTGATGCAATGTGACGACAAGGTAGTATGGTTGCCATGGTTACCCAGTGGCGGTAGAACGCGGCGAGCTGCTGGTGTTCTGAGCTAGCTGATTGGATGACGCTCCACTCGTACGCTGTAAACTGACGAGTCATGATGCGGAAAAACTCCGGCACAGAGCTGTTACCTGGAGGGGAAGAAAGAGGGAGAAGAGAGAGGGAAGAGGAAATAGACAGGAAGATGAGGACAGAAGGGAAGGAAAGGAGGGAGATGAAGGGAAAGCAATGTGAGATGAGAGGAAGATGGAGGAAGGCGTCAGATGCAAAACAGAAGCAATCTTAAGATTATTCCAAGAACACTAAATTTTCGAGATTTAGTGTGGACTGCGTCCTTTCTGAGAAATGTCTCATACCACACACACACACACACACACACACACACACACACACACACACACACACACACACACACACACACACACACACACACAGGCCTACAGCTTTTACATCTACAAGACAACAGTGACCCCTTAAGGTCAATTTGGGAAATAAGGAAGCAAAACCATATCTCTATTTTGGACTAATGCTGATTATAACTGTTTTTAATTAGCCTCAGTGTTTACGTAAATGTAAGATAATAAGGTGTGGTGATTTTTGTAACAGAATTTGCTCTAACTATCTCACTGTCATCCCTTTTTTACATTTTCTTCCCACAGCTGACCTTACTCTCCAAGACAATCTCATGTTGCCAACTATTTTACTGTAGCTGTTCACTATTGCCCTTCTCCCCAGACATAGTTCTGCAAGTGACTTCCAATGTCCCGAGGAGGAGGCTTGTTTTTTTAATTTAGAAGAAGAGTGTACCTGAAGAAAGAAACAACAGATTTTCAATGAAAGGCCACTTTAGTGAGCCTGTTCATTCAGCTCTAAAGAGGAAGTCATTTAACTCTAGAACTATACTTGTTTCTCTGTGACTGGAAAAAATATCTGTAGTCAGCTTGTGTAAATTCACACCTCATGCAAAACTACATAGGTTCAGCTATTTTGTCCTTTATAACCAGTGAAATATACAAAGATCTTGATGTATCTGCACATACTGATTGATATTATTAGCGCTGCATTAACTGTTCACCTCAGCATTTACCTGGCATGGTGATCTTCATAATATCCACTCCCACCTGCGCCCCCTGCTCTGCAGCGAGCACAGCATAGTCTCCCTGGTGGGACAGGTTGAAACTCCAGGCCAGACCTGAATCTGAACTCACCTGGGTGCAGACAGCAAGACGGGAGATGGAAGATATTGCAATAGTAAATATTTGTAATTATACGACAAAAAACATGGGTATCAGAGAACTACTTTTGTTTGTTCTGACATCTCCAACTTAGCCTTTCCACTGAGTTGTGTGAAGTTCTACATCGAAAAACAGAAAACTAAGTCAAAAAGTCCACTATAATTTAATTAAAATAAATGATCTATGTCTTAAGCTTAAAATTACCAATGTACAGGTTACATCTTATGTAATTCTATTCATACTGCACAGAAAGTACAGCAAGTAAAAAAAAAAAAATCAGATACCAGCTTTTGAGGAAATATGAATAAAATCATTCACATAACATCTAGAATAGTTTCCAGTGGATGGAGTGGTGCAGCCATAAAAACATGAAGTCTTGGGTTTAAAATTTCACTCAATATACACATCATTTAGCTTCAATGAAGAGCTGGAGGAACGTGATACAGAGTGTATATGTAAATATGGTAACACTTGAAGTCCATATGCTTAGCATTTATGAGAACTACAGCTGCAATCAGAAATATTCAACGCCCCAAAGATTTTAAGGATTTATCCATTAAAGTTTTCTCAAAGAGCAAGATTCTGCTTCGGATGACTTCTTTATGAGTTGAGTGATACATAAAATCAACAGAGAAAATGCATGATGTAGTATTTGTTTGTAACAGTATATTTTGTTAAGATCGCCATGTCACAATTATTCAACCCCTATATAATATTGTTGTTTTCAAAGCTGTCTGACAGTTTTTAAGGCCTAAAGTGGAGTTGAAACGTAATTGAGCCTTTGGGAACTCTATAATGATCCTTCATTTGTTTCAGCTGTGATGCGTAATATAAACCCCACCCATGATGATATTCAAGGTGAGTTGCAATCATGGGAAAGACAAAGGAGCTTCCACAAAAGCTGCGAGACGAGATTAGATCATCACACCTGAAGGGCCTTGGGTATAAGAAGATTTCCAAAAAATTTAATATTCCAAGAGACACAATTGGGAGCATTATAAGGAAGTTTAAAACTTGTGGAACAGCTGCAAACCTGCCTGGCTGTGGAAGAAAGCCCAACATTTCATCAAGGGCCCTTAGCAACTTAGTCAGAACAACTAAGAGAAACCCCCATGTGATTGCAAGACACTTACAGGATGACCTGATGAAGGCTGGTACACGTGCTTCCGCGTCAACTATAAGACGTGCACTGAATAAACAAGGACTTCATGGCTGGACTCCAAGACGCACTTTACTCTTGACCACAAGGAACATCAAAAGTCGACTAGACTATGCCAGGTGGAATTTGGATAAGACTACAGAGTTTTGGGAGGCAGTTCTATGGACTGATGAAACCAAACTGGAACTGTTTGGACATATGGACCAGCGGTATGTCTGGCGTGCGAAAGGCCAGGCTTATGACCAGAAGAATACCATCCCCACGGTCGAGCATGGAGGTGGGTCGTTGATGATGTGGGGGTGTTTTTCGGCGGCAGGAACTGGCAATCTTGATCGTTTACCTGGCATCATGGATTCCCAGAAATACCAGGCCATTTTAAAGAGGAACCTGATGTCTTCTGTTGACAAATTAAACCTTGGTGATCACTGGATTTTTCCAGCATCATGATGATGATGATGATGATGATGATGATGATGATGATGATCCCAAGCACACCTCCAAGTCAACCAAAGCTTGGTTGAGAAAAAGATCCTGGAACGTCCTGGAGTGGCCTTCTCAGTCACCGGATTTAAATCCGATTGGAAAATCTTGGGTGGGATTTAAAAAAGGCAGTGGCAGCACGGAAGCCATCAAACATCACTGAGCTAGAGGCTTTTGCACGTGAAGAATGGGCAAAGATTCAGATCGAGAGGTGTAAGAAGCTTGTCAGCACTTACCGAAAATGTTGGTTAGAAGTTATAAAAGCTAAAGGATGTGCCACAAAGTACTGAAGCTGGGGGTTGAATAATACTGCACATGCACATGTGTTAAGAGTTACATTTTTCATTTGAACTTCAAACTTAAGTCAACTTCTGCTGTCAAAATAACTCATGTATCAATAAATATTTTTTGTTGTTAGGTTTTTTGTCATTTATTGTCATTCTCTTTCATCCACATCACTAATATCTTTTGAGGTGAGGGGATTGAATATTTCTAATTGCAACTGCATATAATAGGCTATATTACTATAATGTGGTTATAAGCAAAAATAGACATTTTAAGTATGTACAGTATTTATAAACAATTATGTATCCTATAAGGACATATTTTATACTATTTCTATTATAAGTATTTTAAATGATCATTTATTATCAGCCTCCACATATGGGTGCCCAGGCGACACACCAATAAGCACATAACAATAAACACTTAAAAATCGTAGTGTTAAAACTAAATTTATACTGCCTATAAAGGCTAAATGAGGGAGTTAAAGTGTGGTGTTATAGTGTGAATAATATGATTAAAGGTACTAAGCATCCACGTTTCCCCCTTGATGCACTGCAGTTATTGTAGCAGGTTATCATTGAAGGAGAACAGACAGCACCATATACTGAGGTAAACTGCTATAATTTAAGACTGATATGATTTATGGAAACATATAAAAATTAAGTATGATTAACCTTCAGTGGTGCTGCCAGGTAAGGTTTCCCTCTGGGAGATCGCTCCAGTCTGATCTCTGACCAGGGGACCCCCATCCTCTCAAAGACAAACCTCCTCAGCAACAACCTGCCAGCCTGACGGGGTAACAGACAGAGAGACAGTGAATTACTCATGGTTATCTTGATGTGACGAAAGGAGAAGGTGACAGAAAGTTTACTGTCGGACTCACCATGGCTGATTTCGCATCCTTAGCAAACATAAACTGACCGATCCTGTCTTTCTCCTCTTTCTGGATGCAGCGGGCAGCGAACAGCCAGTCGCCCCTGCTGGGTGTCCACGACCCACAGCGAAAAGCCCAGCGGACGGAACCCATCTCCTTACCTCTGTAACACCCTGTCACCTGGACTCCCCCACAACTTCAGGCTGCTCAAAAACTCTTAGTGAGCTAACGTTAGCATCGCGCGTTAGCATGTAGGGGTTTGACCGAAACCAAAACCCTGGAAAAGTTCTTTGTCAGGCTTTCAGGGTTTTGCAGGGGAGCGCCACAGCAGCGGTTGAGTGAGGGCTGCTCATTAAAACACTGGAAGCAGACTCTGTTTACATTTTGGATTTGACAGCAGGGCACACACTAGAAGGAGTCCAGCGAGAGTAAATGTCGTCATAAATGGGCGCGGTGGAGGATCGACCAATAGGAGCGAGCGACTAACGACACTTTCAACTGCTCTCAGGAATATTACAGAAACCATCAAGCCGCCTTGAAGTAGTGGGAACTGCCGTGACTAAACTGCGGAGTTCACATGGCCGAGATGTGATATTTAAGAAGAAAATGTCTGAAGTTATCTGAAAACCGTGTAAGTATAGTATCTCAACCAGTCGACCTTAAGGAATCACCTAGCGTGCACTTATGAATAAGTATATCCCTTGTCCTCTGTAACTGTGTGGCAAAAGTAGCGACATGTTGCTTGAAAAAATAAAACAGCCTAAATTGCAGGCCTAGTCCAAATGATTTTTCTCGACTAGCACCTGACTGGTCTGCACAACTTCAACTTCGAAATTCTCAGTGTCCGAGGCGTCTTGAAAGCATCATGAAAATTACAGTGCTCCGGTGTTGTTTTGACTGCGGTACGTCTGTGTGCTCAAGGTGAGTTGTTTTCACGATATATCAGAGAAAATGCTCCACTGGAGTTGGTGGGAGGATAGGCGACACACAAGACTCCATTACATTTTTTGACCGTGATGATGAAAATGTGTTGCGCTCGTCCGGTTAGAAAAATAAGAATCTCGTAGCCCAATATCGCTTCAAAATAAAAACGCTATTTTAATTAGAAATATTTGGGAGATACATGAGGGCATTACCTAGAAGCACAGATTAAATGTAGGTATATTGTCTACATGTAGGTCAACAGAAGAAACGTACATGCCAGATACACTTACAATAAATGTCTCTATGTACACTGAATATTTTTAGTATATTTTACATAATATATGTATTAGACATTGCTTAGTGTTTAGTCGAGCCAAAAGGGAGAGAAAAGAACCACGTTGCTGGTTACAGTGCTGCAGAGGAAATTGGTACATCAGCAGTATTTCTTTGCTGGCAACTGTGAGCATCTGCAAATTCACCATGTTTACTTACAACCTAAAACTCTGCATTTCTCTTTATTGACAAGTATTTTAGTTAATAAGGGACCCCTCACTCAAAAATGAATGAATAAATAAAAAAAGATTTTGCTTTACTGCGACCCATAAGAAGAGCATCTCTATGCCACCAGTGATCTACCATAAAATGAGTTTTCCCCATAACTAAAACGCACCACATGAAAACAATTTCCAAGCAAAACAAAGTGAGACAGTAAGTCACTACACTTAATATTATATACTATGTGCTTTATCTACTTTATATTGGCATTCTTTTTCTCTGTGCTGTCATTCGGCTACTGCTTCTTCTGTCAATGACAGCTGTTGCATGTATGTTTGGCCTGGAAGAGGATAGACTGTAATTCATCTGTGGTTTCTCCCTTTTTTCACATTAAAGGTTTTTTAATGAATGTGAACATTAACTACTCTCTGTTTTACCTGCAGCAAGACTGCAGAGCCATTTCAGCCTGTGATGCTTCTCTACCTCTGTAAACTCACCTGGCAGCAGTCCAGTCCAGAAAATAAAGGTGGAAAACCCTGCAAATCTTGCCATAGTCTGTGGCCTTAGCCACGTCAGATCAGGGCCTCATCAAGGCAGGAAGTGAACCCTCCACTCAAACTTGGAAAAAAGAAAAAAAGAGGGCTTTTGATGATTTACTCCCCCAGCCCACCTGGTGTGACCTCTACAGCTACCCTCACTTATTTCCATAACTCCAAGTCTCACATGTCGGTACATAGCCTCTAGTGTAACAGCTGGGATCAGTCTCTGAGGTGGGAAACTTCACAGGGACTGTTGGAGCCACAGAGGAATTCCTCCCTGATGAAGACTGTTGTACTTTTGAAGGGAAGTTATGCTGCTAAACATGGACTAACCTTTACAACAGACATCCACACTTTTCTCCCTCTGAGGACTGTCACCCCTTTACTCTTACCTGTCTCTCTTGCCAGCCCTGTTTCGACTGTCCCTCTCTCTTCCTCCTTTATCTTTCTATTTCTCCTTCCATACCTACACCTCTCTCTTTTTGTTGCTCTTTTTTCCCCAATTATTTCTCCTTGTCTCTCTGTTTTTCTCTGTGTATTTCTGGGGTTTTCTGTAACCTCCTTGTTGCCAAGCTGGATTTCCTGCAGGTGAAACATCTGAAGAGAAAGAGGAAGAGCAACTACACTGTGCGAGAAACACAGACTCTCATCAGTGAGATCCACAAGAGGAGGGATGTGTTGTTCTCCAGACAGCAGGTGTATATTTTCTCTGATCATTTTCTATGATCTCTGTCCTCTGAAGCGTGAGCCAAGTTGAACAGATCAGTAGCAGAGAGAACAGCAGCACAGACCAATTAGCTAACTCCCCTGTCCTATCTAATTAGCAGCTTTCTTCGCTTCTGTACCCTCTCGTAACCTCAAAGTTAAATGTGCAAATTGAGTTTTTAAACTAGCTGTTTAATGTAAGTCTCAGTGAGTGTACTCACTCATTACTGACAGAAAAAGCTGCACTCATGTTTTTTCAAATTTATTTTATATATATATATATATATATATATATATATATATATATATATATATATATATATATATATATATATATATATATATATATATATATATATGAGAGAATATCACAAATTTGTCTGAGGAGGTTTTTACACAGTCAGCTGATGTGGTAATCTAAAAAGCAAGTGACAACTAAAAGATTAACACATTACAAGTCAGAGGAAGAGTAAAGCTATACTGATCAGTTGCCCAGGTTGATATATTGGCTGGTATTAGCAGATACACTGCAATTAACATATATACCGGCCGTAAGTAACATGAAGATGCAGCACAGTAATACCAAGATATGTTGATATGAAGCAGTGTCTTGATTATCTCCTCTGTCGAGCAGAAGGCACTGACACAGTGTTTTTTTCAGCCACAAAATGTCCTGCATATCACACACCTTGTTCACAGTTTTTCTACAAAAAAAATTGTTGTGTTTATGACAAAAATACTATCGATTGATATATAATTAGATTTTTTATCTGTATCAAAATCCAGTATTGGTTGGGCTATACACCAGAGGATAGTTTTGTGTTAGAGACTTAGTAGCTTTGTACTGTTTAATGGATAACTGGCATTTCCATTATTTTGACAGGAGTCTGCATTGCTCACACTATTCCACAGTCCCACAAAAACCTCTTCATTTATCACAACACTACACCACCATCAAAACTCCTTGTTAGAATTGTTAGAATAAAACTATGTAATTGTTTGCTCTTGTTCTGCTTCTCTTCTCTGTGTCTGGACAGAACACAGCCATTAATGAGCTGAAGAGACAGGCATGGGAGGAAGTGGCCCGAGGTGTCAATTCACTGGGGGAGGGTGAGCTACGAACTGCTGCTGAGGTGGGATTATTTCTGTGTTCAAATCACACTTTTATTATCTTCTAGTCCTTATTTCTTAGTGTTCCTTCAGTATAATAAAAAGCTCACCCCCTGTAATCTCTTAACCGCTGGTTCTTTAACTTTCCTGTCTCCTCTACAGGTGAAGCGACGCTACCTGGACTGGCGTGCACTGATGAAGAGAAAACAGCTTCAGGCTGAGCTCTCTCTTTCCTCTTCCTCAGCATTGTCTTTTGCCCTGAAGACGGAGTACAATCAGTCTTCCCCTGAGCACGATGCAGCTTCTCTGGGATCAGGGTGTGACCAGCTGCTTGACCTTTCGGGCCTCCCAAAGGACTGTCATTGCGACTGGCCAGAGCTGGTGGCTCTCAGCGAGCCGAGCGGTCAAGCCACGATGGCACCGCCAGGCACAAAGATGGAGTACGACGTCAGTGAATACAGAGTAAGAAACAGAAACACATAATCGAGTAGTACCTATGTGTGTACAATAACAATACAAGACTGAAGCTTTGTCCTTACACCCTACAGATTCCCTTTATATGTTAGATATTCTGATTAAACCTTAGAGTCTATTAAATAAATTTCCATGTAAATGAGGACAAAATGATTTTCTCAAACACCTTCATGCTTTCTGATACAGATCTTATGTTAAAGCCACTCTTGATATGAGAAGACAAGTACTAATTAGCTTAATTAATGTCCTCATCAGCAGAGGTAGTTATGTTTAATATTTCACAGTGATTATGCAACACATTATGTAGCTCAAGTGGCTCTTACTAATTCGTTTTTTTGATTGGGCTCATAGGTTCACAAGGTAGAGATTAAATTAAATTAACGATGTGTTAATTGATTATTATTTAATTAAAATTTGACATTTAAATGTGAATTTTTTGTGATTGTATTAAATGTCTGACTTTCTTGTCCTATTTGTCCTTTTATTACTATCACAATAATTCCCTTAAAAAAATCTTCCACCTTATTTCTTAACAGTGTTATTAAAGAGTACCCAGTCTATTGAAATTCTTTATATGATCAGCCAGACAATCTGCAGTAGTATTAGAGGTGGTTTTGTGTGTCAGACCACAACATTGTCAGCTCGTCACATGAAAGTACGATATAAGTTGGAGTGCCATTCTCGCATGGTGTAAATCACTTAGGAGACAAACGTCTATACAAGCCAACCTGAGATACTACCTTAAAGTGACTCCAAAAAATATCATATGATAAAGATAAAAGATAACACATAAATAAGCTCATAATTGTATTCAGTGACAGTAGTATAAAAACTGCACAACATTCCGTGCATCATATATAGACAAGATCGAAGCTGCAGAAGCATACATATTCAGGTTTTTCGTCTCTTGTATGGGTCCAGCCTACATTTCCCATAAAGCATCTTGATCGTATCTTTCTTCATCTTTTGTCAGGGTTATTTTCTCAGACTTTGGAAAGCTCCCCCCAGAGCCACATTACACAGCTTTTCTCACAAATTGGGTAGCAGTACTTCTCATGACGTGTAAACTGAACTTCTCATGTAAAATGGGTGGACTGTCCCTTTAATGATGTCACTCTCTCCCTCTAGCTCGATGGCGATGGTGATGTGGGAGATGGAGATGGGGAAATAGATGAAGATGAGATTCCCTCCCTCCTCAGTGACATTGAGTCTCGTGGCGAGGGGCATGCTGGTGATGTTTATTCCCACAACGGCTTGGGTGTGCTCAGCACCTCCAAGGCTCCGACCTCCGCCAGCAACAGAGACCTGCCGCTGGCTGCTGGCCTGATGGGAGTGCCGCCTCATGCGCTGGGAGGACTCACCAATCATGAAAACATGGGTGCAGGGTTTCTGGTTGCTGTTGAGAAACAGCGACTGGAGCTGGAAAAACAACGCCTGGCCATGGAAACTGAACGCCTGGCAGTGGAGAAAGAGCGGCTGGTAGTGGAAAAGGAGCGACTTCGTCAGATGGAGGTAGAGAGGGAACGACTACAGCTGGAGAGAGAGAGGTTACAGGTGGAGAGGGAGAGGCTGAGGCTTTTGCTCCTCAGCCAATCAGACCACATCGACTCCTCTTTTAACCTGCTCCCACAACAAGGCCCGCCCTCGTCCTCCACGCTTTCTTTATCCTGTATTTATGATGGACAGAGGGAGAGAGAGAAGGAAGGTAAAGGGTGGATGTCAGTGGTGGATCTGGAGACAGAGAGGCTAAAACTGGAGAAGGAGAGACTGCAGCTGGAGAAAGAGAGACTGCAGTTCTTCAAATTTGAGGCAGGCAGACTGCAGATTGAGAGAGAACTCCTCCAGGTGGAGAAAGAGAGAATGCAGCTGCACAAAGATTATCAGAGCCACTAAGAAGAAAACTGATAAGAGAGAGAAAGTGGAGGTCTGAAAGTGATGAATAAATTCAATTTTCACCATCTTCTATGGCGTTTTTAAAACTGAAAAGAACACAGCATTTGCCCTAATCAACCGTAATTTCATACACATATATCCTTAAAGAAGGTTTGAGCCACTTAAACGATCATTACTGTTTATAATTTGGCCAAGGAGAAGATAGAGATTGAGGGCTGGCATAGTTATGACCATCTTGGTGAAGCAGTGCCTTATGATGTCTTCATATAGTGGGGGACAGCACAGGAAAAAAATGCCATGATAATATATCTAGGATCTGTTTGGCGCACAGAGCTGGTTATTAGCTGAACATATAAGAGGTTTGAGCAGATGCTCATGGCCCCATCCAAATACACTAATGCACAAAATGTGCAGTATAGAACATTAAATGCTGGGATATCAATGCAACACTTCCTTAGTAGTGTAGAAATGTTTTATAATGGTATATATGAAAGTATGGGATTATGATCTCCTACTCCATTTATGCATCAAATCTGTGCCAATAATTTCTTGCATGGGTGCTTGCCTATAAAATTTAGCTTCCAACATTGAAAAAACAAAAGCACACAACTGTTATTTGTACGGAGAGATTTTTTATGCTATTTATCTTTTGCTGTCAAGTGCTTGTGTTAAATATACTTTTCATGGAAATAGTTGTGACTTTGTACATTTGTCCGCCATTTTTAAACTGATATTTCTCCTTTGCTATTTTTCACAGCAGAAATCTTCGCTTTGTCATAGCAGGAAAAGCACAAGTGTGTTACTGATAACATTAACAGTGACTCTCTTCTATTTAAGTGTCCCAGCAAAGCCATGAGAATGTGACAGTAAAGACCCTGAAACTGAAGCAGCTAATAATTTTATTATTTACATCTCTGCTTTTCCTACTGTGACATGTGTGAAAATGTCTTCTGTGAAAAAGGCCTATTAAGGTTTGACTTTTGAAATTAAGATTAGAGGACTTGGAAAAGAACCTGAAGATCTGCAGTGAGCAGCTACTGGATGTTGAGAGAACTATAGTGAATTATGGGTATGTTTTCTCCAGCTTTTATTTTAAGCTCTGTTTTGTTATAAACATACTGTTAAGTGTTACTGGCTTCTGGAAACTTTATTCTGCTGCTGTGTACTGAGGGTTATATCCTCCAATAGAATTAAAAACAA
This sequence comes from Xiphias gladius, assembly GCF_016859285.1. NCBI lineage: Eukaryota > Metazoa > Chordata > Actinopteri > Istiophoriformes > Xiphiidae > Xiphias > Xiphias gladius. The sequence goes on along the minus strand of NC_053406.1, from coordinate 12,853,726 downwards.
CTCTTCTCCATAATACAATACCCTTTGGTTATTTAGTAACAGTTATCCCTTTTACATGTTTGTCCTGAGTTAAAACCAGTGTGTCTCTTTAAAGACCTCATGACCTGAACAGGAATTCTATGTTACTAAGTTGGTAAGTAATCTTTGTTGAGACAAAAATAAGTGACTTACAGACAAATTTTGTAATGATCAGAGCTGAATAAAATCTGCGTTACACATTCAAGACCTAAAGTACTGCTTTTGACGACCAACCTCTGTGGTCTCTCTCTTGCCTTCATGTTCTCAGCAGGGCCTTGGAAGAAAAATGGCAAAAGAGAATAAGACAATAGTCCTTTTTTTTGTCTCTGCTGTATTGATGCTGCTAAGGAAGCCCGTCAGGGGTTCCCAGATCAATGCAGGCAAATAAGAGAGAGAGACAAACATTAAAAATCACTTTGAGAGCATAACACTGATGCGCTACACAAACCCTGTAACCCTAAGGAGTCAACTTTTGAGGATTTCAGTAAAACTTACAAGCTTTTCTTGCAATTCAGGTTTAAATGTTTTAATACATGTCCCAATTACTTTAAAACATGGACACACTTTTTATTGTAAAAACTGAAAAACTGGACACACAGTCTCTTAACTGAACAGAGACACTAAAGCTGTCCAGTTTGAGATGACAAAGAAACATCTAAATCCATAACGTCTAAAATCACCTGACCTCCTACACAAACACAGACAACTGACTCAAAGCAGGTGGATCGAATCACAGAGACTAGTTTATTTTACCATCTAAGGGTTATTTTGTTGTCTGCCTGTGAGATGAAAGACCCTTCTCTAGCGCTGTCTGGATTTAGAATAGATGAGAAAATCCACCGTGTTCCTGTGAGAGGGGTCCCTGAGCACTGGAAGCATGCAGTAACTACACTGGCTGCTGTGCGGAATATATGTGTGTGTGTGTGTGTGTGTGTGTGTGTGTGTGTGAGACGTGGCAACTCTGGTCAGAGTTGGAGAAAAAAATTGTACAACATTTTCTTTGTGATACTTCATCAGTTTTGATATTTAAACCCACAGTTATTATGACCTACTATACCCATTACAGTAATGCAGTCAAATTAGGAAAATCTAACCAGACTGTATAATATTAAAGTTCAGAGCTACAGTTAAAATGAAAGACAAACATAAAATATTCATAGAGACCCATCAGACGAGGAGAAAAACTGTACAGAATATACTAGGCTCAAACATTGCCCACAGACTGAGATACCCTCAGGTCCCCTGGCACACTGTTCCACAGGTGGTGACAATAAAAACTACAAGATTGCTGCCCATTGGTCACAGACCTCACTCCTGGTACAGCTTAAAGGTCTGGGCCTGTGGATCTAAGGTGTTGAATACCTGAAAAGCGTGTGTGATACTCAGTATGCCTTGGTGCTTTGAGATTTGAAAAAAAGTGGATGTACCTCACAGGTCTCTCTGAGCAGACTTGCCGCAGAATTCTGAACATGTTTCATTTTACCAAGGGCTTTCTTTAGCAGTATATACAGGAGAGAAATACAGTTAATAAGCCAAGCCTGCAGATAGTAAAATAATGTATGTCTGTGTCACTGTGGCAACATTACTTCAATGTTAAAATGTTCTGTGTGTATGTGAGTGTGCATAGACTTCAGTGCTTTTAATAAGGCCCAAAAGCCAAAAAGTGCAAAAAAAAAAAGTTATTTAGTTTTGCACCTGTTCAGAATTATCTACATCCTCAATTCAAATAATTATAATACTGACGGGGATTACATTAGCAGGTGACACATACTGTATACTTGTGTGTCATCTGCATAGCACTAAAATATACAATACATTTCCATTTTTAAGGTACATCTAGCTTAAACTGATGCAGAGTAATACAACAGTCATGCAATAAATCCTGCAGGTTATAAAGATCAGTTTTTATGGAAGTGTTTTAGAGAGGTGCTGCTAAATTTTCAACATTTAGTTTACCCTCATTGGGGTGGATGTATCCATATTTACTGAGGAATATTTGAGTTTGAGTTCGGCTTGAAGTTATTCAGAACTTATTTTAAAGTATGGCTTTATAATAAAACATGCTAAACAATACAAAATTGTTTTCTAAAGGTTATCTGGATCCGAGAGCATGAAGGTATAAATTCAGTTCAGCCACTCTAAATGGGGCCAGCTATATATTCGAACACAGAGAGGGGATGAGTGAGAGCTATGAAGGCTTACTGATTAAATATAATCTAGATGTTGTCATCTTGTCTTTTAAATATTCAGCAAACTCACTACATTTAGAAAAGAAATTGACATTGTTGGAGCCATTGGGCATTGGATTAAAGTGGCTGTCCGTAGTTTTAAAAAGCACTTTGGGGATATGCTGCTTTTTGTACCCAGCTTCAAGAAATGAACTCATTGTGCGTTTTTAAAGGAACTTGCTGATGTATTTCTTTCTCTATCAGTCTCTGTACAATTTCTTTTGAGAGCTGCAGTAAAGAGAAAGTGTCTTGCACTTGTATGTAATTTGGCCAGAGTCTAAGGGTCAGTCGTCACTCAGACTCTAAATGTATGTAATATATGATATATTAATATTGTTGATTATATATTCAGCACAGGATGAGGGAATACTTGGTGGAAAAGCAGCAAATATTTAGTTTCCATGGTGACTGAAAAAGATCTACAATAATCATCCAGAGACCGATCCTGGTTTTTAATCAACTTGTATCTGTTCCATTTGAATCACTCTTCAATCTAAAACCAAATATTTTAGTCACACTTTTCAGATGACTATAAAAATGAATAATAATATGATTTATTCTTTATTCAGTCAGAAAATTATATTTGTATCAATTCAACCCTGTAGAAACAAAGCTTTGCGTGTTTGTTTGTTGTTGTATCCGAATGACTATAGATCTGTATATACTGTATATAAGTGAGTTTTCGGGAACCACACTTCTCAGCAGTCCTGAAATAAACAGACCACAGCACCACCAGCAGCAACAACAACAACAATAAAACTGCATAAGGAATGAGCTGCTTGTGAGAGTGTTGGTGGAATTTAATTTCCTATCCAATCATGAGGGATGCCTCGAACAAAAAGAGAGAGCAGGGGTGGTGGTCATGACAGAAGAGAAGCTGTAGATGAGAAATCAGGGTTTGAGGTGGATTCTCATGAGAGAGGGATGCAAAAATGGAGAGATAAAGTATGACAGTAGGAGGGAATGAGGAGAGGAATAGAGAGTGAGAACAGAGGGGAAATGAGGAGGGGCTGAAAAGAATGAGGCATAATGCAGAGCTGAGACAGGGAAAGACAGAGACTGAAAAAGAGGAGATGAAATGAGCCAATAAAAATAAAAAGGTGAAAAGGCTGTATTCAGTCTGCAGTGATGGTAAAACAGGCAGACTGAAGGTGTGTGTGTGTGTGTGTGTGTGCGCGCACATGTTTGCATTTGCACATGAAGGTGTGAGGTTAAAAGGATGGCAAAAACCACCTCCAAATTGTTATTTTGCTTCATCTCCGGGTGGGAAATACTTGTAGGAATAACCCAGCATGGTTGTGTGAATATGCGTGTGTGTGTGTGTGGGAGTGTGAGTGAGATGGGAAAAATGGGTAATGCTTGTCAGCGATAGCTCTGCATTAGGAGTGTTAGGTCCCCATGGACTGAAAAAAGGAGCCCAAATGACAAAATCGTAGCAGGGAATTTTTAACCCCGTGGCTGCTGGTCTACAACAGCAGAGACTATTCACTAACACAGAACTGCAGGTGAAAAAAAACTCTGGCAAGGCTTAAAAAAACTGCTGTCCTTGAAGACATTTCAAAGGCGCTGGGTAATTGATTCAAATTCTGGCTCTGGTTTGAAATTTCTCTCCTGTTAAATCCTCCACTGAGGCTGTGTTGTAATTTTCGAGACCCTGATGGGTGCCAAAAATGATAAAAATGTTCAACTAAACTCATGACTAATTATTACATTTTTCCACAAATGTCATTTTTAGCCATGCTAGAGTGGTAGCTCTGGGCAAGGCAATGTCAGTCACCTATTTGGTCCTGTCTCAATATCTCCACAACTAATGGAAGGATTGGCACAAAAGTTTGTAAGTGCAGACATTCATGGTCCCCAGAGGATGAATCCTGTTGATGTTAAATACCTTCAAAACTAATGACAAATTCTCATTAGCCTCAACTGGACAGCCTCACTGAGCCTCCATCATGGCTGAAGTAGCTCAGTCTTATTTATTATCTTAAATTAGGTTTAAATAGTGGAATTCAGGCATTAAACTGTGTTGTGTGATGTATGAATATCAATTCTCATTTGTACTGGTTTACAGTCTACTGTCATACTGTTCTTGCTGCAATAACCTGTTTTTTTAAAGACATTGTGTGGTAGTATATACTGGCTGACAGACCCAGGACACTAACCCACTGCCACCAATGATAAAACGGCAAGGAGTTGTTGTATCTTGGCACGTTAAAACATTTGGGATGTAAATGTTGAGTGTTTCATCAACTGATGAATAATGAGTAGCATGAATCTGATACGATTTACTATAGTTAGTCGCATATCGAGGCCACACAGCAGGTTTAGGATGGCTGGAGGGTATTTTTCCAACAAGATGGAACAGTGTGATGAAATTTGTATGCAACAGAGCAGCGTAACACCTCGACTCGCTAATTTCTGTCTTCAATAAATTTGAACGCCTTATACCACCACAGCTATCGACGGTTTGTCTTCAACACCTGTGATCATACTTATACATTATTAATCACTCAAGCTTAATATCTGCTAATTCTGTCTTAGTACCAGTTCAGAGTTTTGTAAAAGAAAATTTATCTTATTGACAGCAAAACAAACAGCACTATTACATTTATAGAAAAGTAGAACTCAGTTTTATCAGTTGAGGCCATTAACAGTAACCCTGCAGCTCTCTGCGTTAGTTGCCAGTCTAGTTACCATATAGTAGCACATTCATACATATTGATTATTTTTCTGTGCAAATTAACACCCCTTCTTACTATATTCACCTTATGTGTGCTCCCAAAAAGCGTTGTGTTTCTGGTCTATTTCCCACAGTATGTGAATATGCAAACAGGATTGTAATAATAAATTTAAAAAAAGACGTCAATCCAGTATGGTGAAAGTCTCGCTAGTTACTTCCCTTGATTTGGCTGTAAACAAGGCCCTTAGCCTGATTGCAGTACACAATAGGAGGAGTGGATAAATAACCACACGGAGAGAGCAGGTTCAGAATTGATGTTTTACTAGAAAAAGAAACCAAATGGAAAGAAAGAAATAAAGGAAGAAAGAAACAGATGTTAAAGCCAGCAGTCAGCTTTCTGCTGTCTATGCATGAAATATTATGTGCAGGAGGTGGCAGAGAAATAAACAGAACAGTGTCATGTACAGTTTAACTGCCTGGTTTGTCTGTTCTGGTGATAGCTAGATCAGTGTTAACTGTCTTTCACAAATCCATTCTCCATTATAGAAACCCACTATTTCTTACATGCTGGATTTCTGCAGTATTGCTGCACTGATCCCCTGGGTCGAGAGGAAGTGATTGGAAACTGTCTATCATCTTTGTTTACAGAAATAAAGAAGGTTGTTTTAATATGCTGGTTGGGATACTTGTTGTTTTATGATATTATTTTCAATTTATGCTTTTGTCTGTTGAGTTTGATTTGAATACATCTGATGCATGATGAGGTATGTGATTGAATTTAACAGAGAAGTGGCTGTTTTTCCAGATAATGTTTTTTGTGTCACAACGCAAAAGTTATGCAATGTTCTGAACAAGGAGCCAGAGGGAACTCAGGATGTCAACTGGTGTCTCCAGTTCTTGATTCATCTCTAGCCCGTTATTTTGCAGTGTATCAGGGCAGAAAATGTAGTAATTGCCATTACTGAGATGAATTTGTACAGAGTTCTGTCTTACAGCGGGACAGGAGGGGAAATGAAAGCAGAGGGAGAGGGGAAGACAAAACAAAGGAAGGAAGATTTGAGAGGTGGAAGGTAGGGCACAGGAACGGGAACAGTAGAATTTTAAAACAACAAAGACAAGAAAGAATAGCAGAGGTGAGCAGGGCAGAAAACACAAGATTTCATTGCCACATACAGTATCAGACTGTGTTATGACACAGTCCCTATGCAAATATAATGTATATTTTTTTTATACCCAAATCCAGCAGCAAGTAGATGTGCCAAAAAGGCTGCCATACAGTATATAACAGATTTTTAAAAAACTGTCTGATTGATTGCTCTTGCTTAGCATGATGGATCCAATAATGTCCTCAAAAAGTGTTCAAACCCCCGTCACTCTGAACTTTCAATCTGTAGCTGACTTGGATTTGGTGAGAAGAAAAACAACAAAAAGCACTGAAGTGACATGAAATGCAACACAAATGCTACACTCTTGAAATATCAGACAGCATTGTTTCCTTACAGTACAGTAGGCCCATCCTCTCTTGAGGCCTGCCAAAATGTGTTCTCATTGTGTCGGCTTCAGTGTTGAATACTGGCAGCTACACGCTGTTTCAGGGGCCCTTCGCAGCCCCCCAACAGAGAGAGTTTGCGGTAAAAACACTGTTAGACAATGAGGAGCAGTGAATAACGGTGAAACAGACAGACAGGCAAAAACAAAATCATCCAAACCTCTCGTGGTGCTGGAGTGATCACGCTGACCTGACCCTGTGTATGCAGCAATGTGTGTGCGTGTATTTCTACATGTGTGTCCGTGTGAGTGCTAGATGGACATTCAGTGTTGAATAGGACACACCAAGATTGTGGCATATTAATATTCTCAAGTTATCAAAAAACAGCCATATAACAGAATGTATGCCATGGCCTCTGACAATCAGTGATCAATGTTTTCTATAGTTCTCTATAGATATAGATTTATTTGTATTATATATAATATGTATATTTATAAAAAAAGATTTTATCTTAATTACAAGTAGTGGCATTTTCTTTTATATTCATTATTGCAATGAACTGTTATCTAAGATGATTAAAAAAGACAGGTGAGTTCTGTTTTGCTACGCAGTTATTTACAACAGTTTTAAAAAGCAAGCTTTTCCGATATGGTACCTATCCCTGGCCACCGGAAAAGACTGAGGATTTCAAATGACAACCAAACTGCCCATAGAGTATATATTTTTAGAGAAATTGAAAATTTTACCTGTAAGTCTATATAATTCAAGTCAAATTAGGTGCACACACTATAGGCTAGTTATTCTCCGCCCTATTACCGTCCTTGAAACAAATGGTTTACTAGTCTGGACACCCTACTGTGGGCAAACGTGCAAAGAAAAATGAACTTTGATTTGCCTTTTCCATTGTGCGACTTTTTGGATCAATTTTTCAAGGGGACATGGAGGCTGAATTTTCTTCCCCACAATTGAAAGGTTTTATCCCACATGTTTTAAATACTGTATGTGTTCCCATTTTCTCCATCACTCAAACTTCTGTCAGGGCCCAGTGCTCCTGTAGCCATTTTAGATGTGGCCCTTTGTTTTATTTTTTTTTCCACCACTGAATATACAACTTGAACCTCACCTCTGCCACTTGGCAAAAAGTGATCATCACTATGTAGCATTTCTACTGTCATGTTGATGCTGTTGATGACGTATTTTATTACTACTGTTTATTTTTTTCTTTTACAAACCCCTGTGAAGTCTGTGGCCAAGATCAGCCACACATATGTGGTTCAAAGTTACTTCAGATCTATATTGGCTGATTATCTCGCTGGTTTTGGACGAGAAATCATTCTATATGTGTAGGGAGAAAAGCATTTTTTTCAGTTTAAACAGTCCATGGCAAAGTAGTGGGTCGCACAGTCCAAACGTTCAAGCTTACAGTTTTCTGGTCTTCTAAGGGTGATAATACCTGGCACTCAGTCTTTGCAGGCAAGATAAGATGATGACGACCATGATGATGATGATGATGATGATGTTAAAAAGAAATATTTGAAGTCTTAGTAAGGCGTTGTCAGGGGGTGTGGCTTATTGGCCAATTGACCAATGAAGACAGAGCAGGAACAGAGTTGTATGGTTGTCTTTTTTTTTTCTTTTACCGACAGCTGTGATCATCATCATTATTACTATCATCATCATGGTCAGTTTTGTGATCAAGTTCACAGCTCATATTTCATTTCCATGTAAGTCTGTGCTGGCTTTCCTGTTGGTTTGTAGATATCACGATGATATCCTCTCAAAAAATAAAAAAAATGAATGCTGCAGGCAAGTGTGATATTCATAGTTGTCCTTTGTTTTTTTCTCCACTGTTCACTCCACAGTTGTATTTCACTTTTCTATTGTAAAATAAGTCAATGGCAACAGGAAAGTGAGATGATGATGCGCAGTGTGTCTGTGTATTCAAGTGTGTAAAAGTAGGTGTTCTGTGTCTCTGTGTCTAAGTTTATGCGTTTGTATATGTGTTATGTTTGATATTGTATGTGTGTGATAGTATGTATGCACATTTGGGCATGTGTGTGTGTCTTTGTCAAAGTCTGCATGTTTGTGTGTCGTTAAGGCACGGCAGGTGTTTTTGGTTTTCAGGGCAGTCCAGAGGAGACCACTGCAAGGCCGGGGTGTCGGAGGGAGGCGTGTCCAGCATGCACAGCTTTGGGGCAGTCTGGCGTCAGGACGCGGCCATTCTCCCCCACACTTCCTGTGATGGACAGACGGGCCTTGTTCCGCATGGCTTCAGAAAAAGACAGCTATAGGGGGAAAGATGGAGGGGAAACACAGGAGGGAGTGGAGATAGCAAGGTGGAGAGTTTGTTTGAAAAAAAGCACCTTGTAGACATAGATACCGTACCAAAAATGCAACCACTTGCATAAAGACAGACATTTCTATACAAACACATGCACTAAAAACGCTTATACATGCATGTGCCTGTACATACACCGTACACACGAGTACAATAACAATCAGAAAAGTCTGAGGGTGCAAACACACATACTGCATAGTTAAAACAATGCTGTGAAAGTTTTGCTTTTTGCATCTACTTTTGTTGTTGAAGATATTACCTTGGACTTTTGGAAATGGTCATGGGCATTTTTTTTCTAGCTATTAATCAAAAAAAAAAAAAATCGATTTCTCAAAAAGATTATCAGCTGTGGCCCAAAAGCAAACTATGTTTTATAAATAAAGGTCACATGGACTCATAAGTGGATTGCATATCGGAAACCAGCCAGATTGTGAAATTAGAGATTTTAAAGGTGCCCTGTCGAGTTTTCTTGTAACCAAATAAAATATTTACAATCAGTGTTTCTCACCAAAACAGGCTGTGTGTGTCCCTGAAGTCTAACAAATGTGTTAAGTCCATTTTCTTCCTGATAAAACATTTGCAAAACTGATTTTTGTAATATTTTACATTGTGCATTGTTTACATCCACATATGCCTGCTAGATGTCTTCGTCCCTGCCTTTGTTGGTGCATTACTATGTTTCTTAGTGAGTTACTGCTACCAACTGAAACTATGGCAGTATGTGAATCACGCTGTCAGCATGGTCATGTGCATGGTGTGAATCCACCCCAGACATATAAACATTCAGATCTTACAAAGGCTATCACACTGTCTAAGTGCTAGCAAAGTTCAAATAATGGCAAAAGTAAATGTGAAAGCGGGCAGAATCAAATGTACAAAGTTGACAAGAGGATTCAGGTTGTAGACATCTGCATTTCATAGGTGATCATGCATTTCTGGGTTCTGGGTTTCAGTAATCTGACAGATTCAGGGGAGGATTTGAAAGGATAGGATTTGAAAGGTTAGGACTTTGGAAGGACAAAAGGAAAACATGAAGGAGTGATTTTTCTTCCAGGGTTTCAGATTTATAGAGAGGGAGTGACTGACCATACCGCTCAGAGTAGGGTGACACTTCACACAGACGGGCTACTCTCTGATTTTTCAGTAAAGGTTGTGTTGCTGCTGTTGGATGAAAATCTCATATCTCTGACAGCTGAAAAACTGAATTTTCAGATAGATAACCATGTGCTGTACCAATGTTTCTACTGTAACTCAAGTTAAAGGGTTTTACACAGAAACCATCAGCAATCCAGAGAGAATAACCTCTGCAAATGATGCTAGGAAAGAAAATATTGTTCAGTTTCATCGTTGATTTCTGAAGCATAGCAATTTGATGTTCTCCTTATAAACTAATAGCCTTTCTGCAGTATCTAGACTTGTAAAACGAACTTCTGGATACACAAATTGTAGGACAATCTGAAAATAGGCCTTTATATGCATTATTTTTCATCTATATAACAGTATTCACAAACAGCCAACTGTGTTTGGTAATACACTGCCAGAAACCGAGACAAAAGTATGCTCCTCTCCTCTTTCAATGACTGCTGTCATTCTGATGTACAGCTCATTTAAAAACTAAAGAGAAAAAATGTAATTTACTACTCTAAAAGAACATCTAAGAAAATTTCTGAGGAATCTATATTTTTTTTTAGATGTTTTGGATGGTATTATTGCAACTTGAAACTCTTTTGGATGATTAAAGTCAGACATATATGGTATATGTCTAGAGAGTTTCACAGCAGACTACATTAATGGAGGGAAAGCTGTTTAGATCAGTGTTATTGCTTCTGAGCATAGTCCAAAATGCTCCACTCTCAAAATGGTTTATCTGTGGTAAACTTTATACTTCATTTAAAGTTGGTACTTTTACTTTTTAACAGATAATAGCCAATATTTAGTGTACCACATTTAGCGCGCTTTTATTTTTGCATCCTCTGTATTGATCGTGCTAATTATCTCAAGGTGATCATCAAATATGGCCTTATATTGCTTCTGAATGGTTTGGTCAGCAGATCATCAAAATGAAGTCCAATTTTTCCTTTCACTTCAGTTACTTGCTCTTTTACAGCAATAAACAGGAGTCATCTTTTTACAACAACATCACTAAGTAGCCTTCTATATGAAGTGTTTCTTTCATCAATTATTCCTCTGCATTAACAGTAAGTAACTGGGTTATTTTGAAGTCGTCAGGGCTGGAATAAGTCAAAATGCCTGTTTGGAGCATCTACAGCAGGGGTGCACAACTCCGCTTTATGGACGACACATTAAAGGTACAGAATGTGGATAGGAAAAAGTGCCAACTCCTAGCCACCAAGCTGGGAAAGGTCAGTTCAGCAGGAATAAACTAACTCTAGCTATTATGCACAGAATAAGGTTTTTGTACCTTCATTGTTATCATGTCCTGGTCTGACCAATATACATTTGAAACAGAAAACCTGGTAAATGCAGATCTATCAGGTAATTAGAATAAAACCACCACCACTATTTTGATTGGCTGCTGTGATTAGTTATAGTCGGAACTAGAAGTTACGATTAGTAAATATTTTTCCCCATAAGAGATTGACTAATAATTATTAGCATTTTAGACAGTAACCATTGTACTTGGTGAAGGGATTCACAACTTAAAAAACTCACTACCACTCAATCAGCTGATGACTGCAGGTAGACCAATATCTCTGAACAAAAATTAAAAGCAATTAAAAACTGCTGCGGGGCAAAAATTCATCCTCCTATTTCATTTGTTCCCTAAATAATTCAAACTTCTCTGATTAGATATTTTACCTGAATGGACAAGATTAAATCGGTATTTCAAAGGAATGTTGTGCAGCAGAAAGTTTGCTCAAGTTACCAAAAGCCCAGTCTCACCCTAAATTGGTTTGAATTAGCTTAACAGCCACCGAACAAACGGTGTATTTTCTGCTTTCATGCCCACCTCACAAATGACTTCATCTGCATGTTCTCCTGACATTGTGAATAATTACTGAGAAGTTTAGTAATGAAAATTGTGGAGAAAGACTGGACAGCCAGACATAAAAATGTCTTACAGAGTTTTTCTTCCTGAACTATCTATGACATTATGGTGTGAAAAAGTTTTACTCAGACCCAAATCCATAATGATTGGTGTTCACACGTTAACCAATTAATTTGTAGCTAGAAGCAGTCACAGATTTTAATGAGGACACCAAACTAACAAACCTTTTTTTGATAGCAGGATAAGTAGACTATCCATACAAACTCATAATAGTTTAACCAAGAAAATACTGAAACATTGGAATAAAATCCCAACATTTGAGCTTTAGGTATTAGTATGAATAAACGTGAAACTTTTATGATAAATGCTGATTATTATTAGACCTGATATATCAGGAAGTCCCTTTTATTCCAATCCTATTTTGTTTTCGTCAATAAAAAACTAGACTGAAGGGCAGTATATAATATATGTACAGTATTAAAACTTAATTCATAAGTCAATTAACTGATTAGTCAGAAAATGAATTTTTTAAGCAAAAATGCCAAAAATGACCTAGTTCCTCCTTATCAGTTGCTTCTTTTCTTTGTCTTTTGTGATCTTAAATGGAATATTTTGGGGTTTTTACACTGTTTGTGGGACAAAACAAATGTAAAATCTTCACTTTGGGCTTTGGTAAACAGTCATGGGCACTATTTTCTGACATTTTATGGACAAAATGATGAATCAAATAAATGAGAAAACAATCAGCAGTTTAAATTATCATAAAAATAATTGCTATTTGAAGCCCTATACAGTATATTAAATATTATTTAATACAATGGTAGACCTGGAGGCCGGAGTTGTTCATCCCTGCTTCATCAATATCTTTTTTTAACGATAGAATTACAATGCAGGTGCCTAGTCAAGTCATCGGCAAAGGGCATCACCATCAATGTCATCATCATCACCATCATCATCATCATCTGCAGCCAAAGACGATGGAACCAAATCTGTAGTCACACAAATCAAACCCCATTCTAGCCTGGGATGAGAGCTAAAGAATGAAAAATAACAACCATAACAAAACTCAAAACGAATTTAAACCCAAAAATCTATGGAAATATAAGGCCAATAAATAAACAAAACAGGCAAAATAAATTTTCATGAAACATAAAAAGCTACATTGGTTCCACAATGCTTGACCACATCCTCATCACCACATGAAGAACAACACGGTTGCGTGGGGCTGCTGCGACAGCCTCTACATCGACAATACAATAATCTACAGCACTACCACCATGATCAACACCACCATTACCCCACCTATATGGGAGCCTCTAAATCCTACCCCTATATCTTGACCCCCTCGGAGCCGTACACGTTGTACCCCTCCCTATAAGTGGCTAGATTCTGGGTGCTGGGGGAGGGGCTGGGGCAGTGGGGGGGGCTAAGGTCCACCTTCATGCGCTTGGCTTCGGCCCGTGACTTGTAGCAGAACTCGACCAGGGCCACCAGCATGGCCAGGCCCAGGCCTCCCACAAGGATGTAGAAGACCCCAGCCACGTTAGACAGGCTCAGAGCCTGGGACGACTTGTCCTGGAGAGAGGGGAGGGAGGAGTCGAGCCCAAATGTTGGCAGAGTTAAAGGATGGGTGTTGGGGAAGGTAAGGTGAGAGGATGGGTTAGTTTAGGTAGGTGCATGAAAAGGAAGATTAGTAGGGATAGGGAAGACAGGTGGAGTGAAAAATATGAAAGATGGGAGAAGAATGGAGAAAAGAATGATAGAGAAGGAAGGGAATGAGGGATAGAGGATGTGGAGACAGCAAGAAAGAAAGGAGGGGGATGTCAGAATATGGGGGAGTGTTGAGAGTACAGATAAAGAGGTGGGGAAAAAGCAGACAGGGACAATAGGGTACAAAGGATTAGATACAAAGAAATGGAGATTGTCAGAGAAAAAAATACCCAGAGACAAATTCCAGTATTATATTGTTACTGCTGTACTATTCTGTGCTACTCTACAATATTGTATAGTTATGAATTATCACATTATTACATTCTACTTCTACAACTACAATTATTACAACACAGCAACTACATACACATTCTACATATCTGTAACAGTCAGTACAACTACAGCACACTCTACATTTCTACAACACAGTGATATCAGAACAGCTTGATTGAAGTCAAAAAGAGTGTAAATCACTTTTGATAAATCACAGAGCAGGCTTTAATCTGAGCGGTGATGACATTTGACAGTAGTCTTGATGAAATTTAAAGGCTCCAGTGGCCTGTTCTAAACATCTAGAGCAACTCCCTAGTTCTATATTGTGAAAATCCTAAAAATTTTTCCTGTCCAACAACTTCTTTTCTACTCTGAAAATAAAAACGTAATGAATGTTTTTAAGTGCCAAGATATTCAGTATAAATTAGCTGTAACACTTTAATATCAATGCTAGTATACAATACGGTAATGCTTTAGTCACAAAGTCACATTTTTGAATGTTCAGCTGACCTGCTGTAAATTGGGGTCTTCATACACTAATGATTAATCTATATTAGCCTAAGTATTTAATTGCAAGTGAACAAACTGAACATTTGACCTATAATTAGTACCAAATAATAGTTTGTCCAGAGAACTACCTAGAATATTATTTAAGAAAATGTGCACCTGTAAAATAAAGCATTACCAAGCATGACTCCAAGTTATGGAAATAAATAGATCCTATAAGTAGGTTTTAGTCCTATTTAAATCTTAAACATGAAAGCAAAAGTTACTATTGCTGAAACTAAAGAAAGGGCGGTATTCTCATCTGGTGGATGAGTTTCAAGCTACCAAAGATGGGCAAGTGTATGAGATCAAAATAAAAGCATGTGAGTGAAAATTGGCTGATGATAATCAAAATTTACATTAGATTTCTAATGCTGACTGTAATGAAGATGGAATTGCCACAGATTGCTACAGAAACTGAACAAGAATCTGAGTTTAATCTGATGCAGATTTGGATAAATGTGGTCTACCATCAGAATAGAAATAGGAAAAACTTTGGAGTAAATCACTAAATGGACAGTCTGGTCTGTTTTGGACCACATTCGAGATATGTTTCAGGTTAATTGAGAAGGTGCTCAAAAAGTTATTTCTCAGACAGTAGTTGCAGTAATCTGGAGTGTATTCAGGATGAGAGTTTCAGGCTAGCGTTCTGTGGGCCACAGCAGCGTGAGACTGACCTTACTTCCAGAGTCCTTGGGTCCACACTCTCCCTTGTCATACCACCATTTGTTTTTCAGTTTGTCTAAGACGCCTGCTTCGCTCAGTTTCAAAACTGCAAGGTTTACCGGGGTTCTTCGCGTGTAAAAATAACATAAATAACATCATAGGTCATGTTATTTTATGTTATTAGGGTATTTCACATTTGCATTGAACAGCTAAGTCACACAGAAACTTTTTGTCAAGATCAAGTGACCTAGCATGGATCCCACTGAGTACATGTGTGTATGCTCGTTGAGGAGGGGCTGGGGGGAGCAAGGAGCTAAGGCGAGCTACAGACATATGAGTGGGACCCACCTTTGTCACTTCAGGTAACACACCCATACTGCCCCAGCTGATCCTGCACTGAACCAGAGGCAAGTACTGTTAAGCCAGGACTATTGGCATCAGGCTAGCACTGTGCTACAACTGGGAGAGTGAGCTGCAGTGAGACAGGTCTGAATCTGTAGCTGAGGATTTCATAAATTTAAAGACTTTAAGGGCTTCTATCCCGTTACAGGAACAATCTTTTCTCCTTGCACTGAGATCCCACACCCCTTCCTTAATACATCTTTTCACTCTAGTCTAACTTGTTGAATTCTTCAAGCACTGTGAGGCTATTTTAGCTATGCTAGCAGTGTAGCTCGAGGAATGGTAATGTAAGTTTGTTGCTCGGCCCACCTCTTGGTCCAAGCTGAAATGTGTCAACAACTACTACACTGAAATTTTGTACAGACATTCGTGATTCCCAGATGATGTATCCTAATGATTTTGGTGATCCCCTGACTTGTCCTGTAGCGCCACCAAGAGATTACATTTGTGGTTTTTACTGAAATGTCTCAACAACTATTGGACTAGAAATTTTGTTCAAAAATTCAAGTCCCCCTCAGAATAAATTGTAATAACTTTAGTTATACCCTGTCTTTTCCTCTAGTGCCATCAACTGTCAACTGGTCAAAATTATAATTTGTCCAATATTTAAAATGTCTAATCTAAAACTAATGCCATAATGCAATCTAAACTTTGTGTTTAGTGCTGATTAGCAAATGTCAGCATGCTAAAATGCTAAACTAAGATGGATAAAATGGTAAACATTACCTGCCAAACATTAGCATATTAGCATTGTCAGTGTTAGCATGTTAGCTTGCTATCGGCCTCATACAGCTGTTAGCGTGTTTGCAGACTTGTTTAAATTTTGCAAGAAGGTGGATGGACTGACAAATGGTTTTATGTCTCAATTTAGGAATTAGCGTTATTCCAAGCAAGATGGGTATGTGTAACTAAATGTTTACTGTTATTGTATAAAATACATGGTAGATAGGCTGTGAACAAGTACGAATCATATTAAAGCTTTGCCTTAAACATACAGGAGAAAACATATTCAGGAACTAACAGTAACAATAGTTTTAAAAATGTTTGATTCTTTAACACAGTGAAGGAAACTGAACTGAAAAAAAAAAAACCCTGAATAGGATTGTTGAAATTCTACAAATGAACAGGAGATGTAGGAAACTTGGAAACATGTAATTACATTCTGCTTCTATCAATTATTCATCCTCCCCTTTGCCTCAAGTCAACGTGAGACTAATAGAATCTGAGAGCTATGATTTGACTTGGGTCTCACTTTCCCATTAAACGTTTTAAAGCCCATTTTGTCTGCTGGGTACTTGAGCAACAGGTTTTCACCTGTGGTTCAGTTTGGAGTCTTTCTGTCATTCTTCCTATTTGACTCTCACTCCAGACTCCCCCTATTCTCTCTCCTCTCCCCAGAGCTGCCACTAGGGGGCTAATATTCCTGTCTTGGCAGTAACTGCTCTCTTCTCTTTTTCCACATATCCATCACTGAACCCTCCTATCATTACCTCACACTTTGTCTTTTCAGAGGGGCATTAGATCTTTAAAATGGTTATTATTACGAGGTGTGCTTTATTGATCTTGGCAGGCCCTCACCCTTGAAAATAGACAATTTTTATTTTTTTTTGATGATTAAACGTACAATTATAAAATATATTGATCTTTTAAAAATGCATCTTTGCTCTCTTTTTGGTCTATAAAAGAGACAGCCAACAGATTTCTTTTAAAAAATTACATTTTTGGAAATTTTTCTTTACCAGGAAATAATATTCACTTTTTCTGCATCTCAACAAGCAAAGTTTTGTACCTTTGTCGCTGAGCCTGAACCTTCTATATAGAAAGGCACACACCACTAACAACAGATGCAACACTTTGCCTATTTTTCAAGCTGCAGGGTATCTCAGAAGATTTATGGTGTCACTTTTGCCCTCCCTGTTTGCTGCTTGACTCTTTGCCAGGGCAGATGCATGGGTTACTCTACCAGGATGGGGGCCGTCGCGGGCTGCCCAGCCGGTGAGCGGCCCCCATCCCCTAGTGGTGGGGTGGGCAGACAGAGAGGGCTAACCTTGGAATCCCCTCCCCCGCTGCCACATTCTCCTTTGTCATACCACCACTTGTTTTTCAATTTGTCCAACAGGCCCTGCTCGTTGAGCTTTAGCACGGCCAGGTTGACCGCGTTTCTTTAAGTAAAAAAGGAGGGACAGATAAGATAGTTTGGTCAGAGCAGAGGATGGCAGGACAGACATACAAGATGGACGTGGGGACCAAAGCCAGGAGGAAGAAGGAGAGGGAAACGAGGAGGAGAGGGACCAGAGGGAGGAGAAATCATATGGGTTGAAGGGTCAAAGGTGGGTTAGTGGGGAAGGATGCTCCCCAGACAACGCTCTCTCTTACTCTTTCTCTTTGAGTTTCTTTCTACTTCAGAGCCTTTTTTCACATTTATGTCTGTTCACCTCACATTTTCTGTTTTATAAAATATATTTTCTGTTATTTTTTCTATGCATCACTCCTCTGTCGCTCACCATTACTGGGTTGAACTCACAGAGGATGCTCCACAGTGTGTGTCAGATTGCTGGTATAAATTGTGTTAACCAGGTCTCTGTAGCCTGCTGATGGTGCGCCTGTCCCCTCCTGCTGTCTGTATGTGTGTGAGTGTGTGTGTGTGTGGTTGTGTGGCTCCAGTTTCCTACAGCCCTCCTGCTCACACCCCTGAAGGAATTGACCTCCAAACAAAATTCAAGGGACATGGGGCTAAACATTGGGCATTCATGCTACTTGTGCACATGTATTCATCTAAGCTCTTTATTTCTAGCATGTTCATAAAGAGAGGAGCTGCAACTCATTATTTTAGCATATAATCAAAATCAAAATGCTGATATTTAAAACATACTTTCAATTAGTAAATCAGTTGTCTATTTTTTTAAGCAGTTATGATCCTTGTCTTACAATGCAGTTTAAAGCATGGATCTTTAAAAAGGTTTTAAAAGTAGTTGCATTGTGGAAAGCTTCAACACTCGATACTCACAACTGTGAGTCAGCTTCTAAACAAAAGGAATCCATCCTTTTCAAAATGCTGAGTTTTGCTTGAGTGTGATTTAGTTAGATATTTCAAAAACATACTGTACCTTGTGAAAGCTGTGCAATTTAGAAGCAAACTCTCGGCTGTCAGATGTTAGTGCTTCTAACTTGCACTTCCGTACATCATCCAGAAAACTTCAAAGAATCCATGCTTTAAAGTGTGTTATCATGCAACAATAACTTTAATAGGCAAGTAGAGATGACAAAATGGATTACGTATCTTGAGAAATTGTTGAATCTCTCCAAGTTGATTTTGGTAGTGTACTGACATGAATTCCCTGGAAAGTAATGTGCAATCAGTCTAATCTGCTATGTTAAACTTTAGAATGTGGGTGGCAGTATCATAGGCTATATGTAACATTATGTTAGTATTAATATTAGTATTAATAATATTATATTAAGCTAAAACTATGCCCTTTTTGCAACAAACAATCCAACAGCAGTTTTATGAGACATAGACAAGCAAAAATGGAAATTCTTATATTCATCAACCACTGTATTGTCCTCTTTTAATTTGCTCCAATTTTCACCATTCTACTATTCCTGCAATTGTTTCTGGATAGCGTCAGTCTCTTTCCTTTCTATAATGTCCACAAGTGTCAACAAAACATGGTTACAGGAGCTGAATGATTTTGTTAATTTATTCCCCACATATCCTTTATACGTTCATTTTGTCCTGTCTCTCTTTCTTTGGTACACCCAGGACTGTTCTTCTTCTACCCCCTCTGATGACCACTCTTTTGTTTGTGAGATGCTTTAACCCATCAGACTAACCTGCCTATCTGTAAATCCCGTCTCATTTCAGGGTGTGATGGCTTGTGACTGATATGTTGTCAGTTCAGGGCCATGTAGGAAAGCAAAAGTAAAACACTCTCTCCACTCAACAAATACTATACTGCTCAATTCATTATTTACATGTATATTCACCTTTGTTTCTTCTTACTTATTTTGCCAATGCTAAATTGAAAGGTATAAAACCTTCTATAGGTCTAGCTCACTGAGTAAACATAATCAAGAAATTAAGAGAGAGACAGTGTTGTCTGGGGTGATCTAAGCTACAGGCCATAACTAATCTCATCAACATAAGGGGTATGGATGAAAACAATTCAAATATATCTGTGAGCCATGATAAAAACAGTCACATAACATATCATATGAAAAAGTAGTTATATTTCAGGAAGAATACTTTCCTAATCATCAGGGTATTCATTCTTCTCATCAACGTCAATCAAGTCAAATTAGCCTTATGATTTGTGTATTGAGAGAAGAGGCAGGCTCACCTGATGTGCACATTCCCAGCCACATGCGTGCATCAGATAGATCGGGTTTCCATTGTTGAGAGAAGCCAGAGACAACCATGGATAGTCCCAGAAATGTGTTTTGAAGGGGGCTTAAAAAGGGACCTATCCACCTGCTGTCTTTCACTTTCCCCCCATAAACGGAAAAACCTTTGTTTTTGTAAATAAAAAGAGATCAACTACAGTGACTGTGCATTTGAGGGACTTGTATGCACCACACACAGGGGAAAGTTATAGGGACAGGATGTGAGGCTGATGTGCTGTTTGTGTTTTGCCTTTTATAAGGCAAATCTCAAATACTGACAGAGAGAGATGGAGTGAGAAAAGAGAGAGCAAGTAGTCCGACTTTACTGAATGTAGTCAATTATTTTCCCTCAACAAGCTCTTGGCACATTATGTTGACAAGGTCTCGAAACTGTTGTCATAGTCACCTGAAAGATTAATTATTTGCATTTCTAGCATTCCTCAGTGAAACCTACTGGGACTGTTAGTTTAGGCCCACGTTAACAAGCCAGATAAACAAGTGTCTGCTTAGGGAAAATCTAAACAAAAGGACCAACTTTATTAGCTATTTATTCACTCACTTTCTCACTTGTTTCCTCCATCTTACACTGTCTTTATTAAAACACACACACTGTCATGTATTTTTTTTTTGAATAAAATACTGACAATTCCTAGATTTGGGTTTTAATTTGGCATTGTTCAATTACCAACCACTTTAATTGGTTTAAGAATTTAAGTGACATTTTCCTTTTTCATTTGTGACTGAGTTTTTTTGGCGTGGGATCCTGTATTGTGATTCCTTTCTAGTCCCCCCATTGGCCAGGCCCCTCTACTTCCCATTTCTCACTTTTTGTTTCCTGTTTGTCCATAAATTCCCCCTTGAGGCCCTGGATGTAGTGGCAGCAGTCTGAGGTTCTGCCTCTCCTCACAGTCAAATTCAGTGAATAAATCTCTCCTATAATAATCATAATCATAATCATCATCATCACTACCATTTCTGAGGATGAAAGGAACAGAGGGACAAGATGACTGACAAATGGACAGAGTTACCTGTAAGGTGGCCCTGTGGAGAAACAGTGATCGAAAGAGCAACAGGGAAGAGAGGATGGATACGAGCATAAAGGGGAAGGGACAAATGACAGCGACACAGGACACAGGAATGGAGCTAACAGGCCTTAGATTAGCAGAGCGATGGCAGTATATAGTGAGGAAAAAAAATACAAGAAAGAAAAAAAGGCAAGAAAAATATGATGAAATATGTAATCTACATACTCAACACACTTGTCTATGTATATCGCTGCTGCTGGGTGAAAACCTATTAAATCATTAATACATAAATTGTACTGGTGCTAAATTTTGTATGTCTTATCCTTATAACCCCTAGCACTAACAATGTCAAATGTAGCTAAATTCTAAAATTTTTGTGGGTGAGATGTTTTCACCTGACAGCAGTGACTGGTTAATCTACTTGTAGTATAAAAAGCACAGCAGGGTAGGTGGAATATCGCAGCAATAGTACAGTATCAGCCTTGTTACTGTTTCCTATTGTTACACTATTCCACCCACCTTAACTGTGAGCCTTTTGGTGTAGCAATGCCATATCCTTTGGAGTCCAAGTTCCCCCCGACTTTCATGGTGTCACAAGGCTTGCGCTGCTCTGTGTATTCGTTCATGGTGGACTCCAGGAGGAAGGCGTACTTCCCCTTGGACTTGCGGACCCTCGCCACGCCCTCCGCTGTGGTTTTGGTGAAGACAGTTGGCTCGGCAGATTTCATATATGACCACATCTTCTCGTATACAGCTATTTTGGACCTCTGGGATTGTGGAGAGTGAAGAGGAGAGAGCAGAGGTTAATTAGGAATGAATGGGTCACATTTTGCAAATATACAAGGCCAGATTCTCTCACAGAATCTAGTTTTTGTGGTCAAGTGAGGAGAAGAGAAACAATGTTGGGTAAGGCCACTTACAAATTATTTCACTTGGGGAAAAAGATGACAGATTGAGAGAAAGATAGCCATGTCACTCCTAAATAGCCTAAGTGTTTCACAGGTGTAGATAAGGGAGAATTGTGTGGGTGGCTTAGGTCTTACAAAGCAAAGAACACAGTGTGAGTTATAAGACTATTGAACCTCAGTAGATAACACTTAGCATTCAAGTGCCCCTATGAAACAGGATTCAGGTAATTTGACAAAAGCTAACACTATAGTAGTTCACTGAAGGTATTTAATTTTTTTGCACTTTCTGTCGTAAGTTTATTCCTTTAAAGAATAAGGTTGGTGATATTCTATATTAATACTATCAACAAATTCAAGGAAAATATCAAAACAAAAATGAATTAATCGTGCTAATCATATATCATGATAATCAAGTATTACCGGTGTAGCCAAGTAGCTTATTCCTCTTTAACAGAGGCTTTAAATTTTGTCCAAAAACTATAAAAACACATCAGCCCCAATTGTTGTGTTCTTTCAATACAAAGAACACAGCTACTGTAGTTTATTTTGAGTCAGTCCCACATACTGTATTTTGTACTCCTGCTGCTCAGAATACTCAATAGCCAAATGTGGATTAATCTGCAGCTGAAAATAGTCCCCAGCAAATGAGGTATTTACTCCTGACTGAATAAAGTTTGCTAAAAACTACAGTGCCCAGCTGTTTTAGTACAGTACTTAGCTCTGAAAAACTATATATATGTGACCTGTTCTAAAAGATTTGTGTCTTCAATAAGAATGAATGGGCTTGGGGCTGAGAGCCATAGACAAGGTAGCAAACAAACCAACACATCGTTGCTTTTCAGGGGATTTGCCGCCTTTAAGAAAAGTACACAACGATGGCAGCTTTAACATTCAAGACTGGCATGTTATTGTTAATGCATCCATGCTGCGAGTCTACTTCTGGATTGTCATTCACACCTCAACGGTGCCCAAAGCAGCTTCTCTAACCACAGATTCTATTATTCAAATCAACATACCATCCTTAATGAGACAAATAGGAAAAATCTGAGATGGTATATACACAAGATGTGACAGCTGAGGAGATGAAAACAATGCTCACTATTCATTACACGTTTACACAATGACACTAAATGCTGTTTATTGATCAGGCACAAGCATTTTTTCCATGCTTCTTCAATAGAAACAACAGTACAGTTCTGAGTTTTTACTGCATTTCATTTATTGCTCTAGTTTCTCATGATGTAGAGCTAACTGCTGAGGCTTTTGACTCTTATAGTCCTTGAATAAAATAACACTGCTGATGGAGGGCTCTGTCTTCCATCTTCCATTTTGATCCTCTAGCATATAATGACATTTATAACCACATTTAAAATGTAACACTACATCTCCCCTTGACAAGTCAAGCATCAATCTTTCTTTAAATGAGCTTATGACTGGAATAATGGCATACTGATCTGGTTGTGCAGTTATGAATTTGGTCATCTGCACTAACAGAAGAGCTTGTCAGAGGACATCTGGCATGATGCACTAGATTGTATTATATTGTGTATATAACATGCAGATGTGCATATTTGCGTCTGTGAGTTTATATGTGCAGTTCTGTGCACAAGTTTACATGTGAGTTTGTGAATTAGTGTGTTTCTGTGTGTGTGTGTGTGTGTGTGTGTGTGTGTGTGTGTGGACTGTGTGTACTCAAGAGTGAAAATAACAAGTGGCGAACTGTCACCCTCCACAAGCGCCCTGTTTCTTTCTTCCCCTTCTCTCCTGGTCCTAAAGTGTTATTCTGTCGACCTGCAAGCCATAAGCCAAGGCCTCAGTCACTGAAACCAGCGCCCAGGGATAGTGTGTATGTGTGTGTGTGTGTGTGTGAGCGCGTTGCTAGTGCGTGACGGACACCTATCCCATAATAATGTCACTCACATCCGAGAGGACCAGCAGGCTCCTCCTCTCTCCATCTTACCTTTTCTCTCTCCCTTTTCTCTTTTTATTTCTGTGTGCCAAAGTCCATCACAGATAAAAAAAAAAACCTTTCTCCTCATCCGCTTCTTCAAACTCCAGCCCTAAAATCATTCTCATTCCTCAACTTTAATCCATCCATCAATCCATCCATCCTATTTCCTTCATTTTTCACATTCCTCTATCAGATAATTTCTCTGTCTGGCCCAAGCAAAAAGTGTGCGTGCTTGTGTGCGTGTTGCTTTTCTGCACTGTGTGTTTGTATCTGCATGAGTGTGTGTCGGAAGAGAGTGAATGTGAGACGGTGATAATGATTGCTGTGCACAGTGTCTGGCCTCCAAGGGATGGATGTGTGACAATACGGTGTTGACTCTTTCTAGATTCTTAAACAATGAGTGAGGCTGTGAAAGAGGAAATGGATGCTGCAAGTCACCTTCAGGCATCGACACTACAGAAAACACTTTTAAATATACATCAACACACAAATCTGCTCATGTGAACTGAACACACTCACATGCACATATGTAAACACTCATACTGTGCATACCTGGCTGAATATGCATACATGCATGCTTGCATATACGCACATACTGACGCAAACACACATACACCCAGACAGATAATTAAATGTGGTGGCGAATCCCCCTCAGCTGTGGGAGAGTAAATTGCTTTTTCACCCTCCACAGATTTCAGCCTGCTCGTTATGTTGATGATGCCAGAGCCGCTCACAGAAGCACAAACTGTCTGCTACAACCTCCCTTCTCCCCCTCTGCCTCCCCCGCATCCCCAGATACACACTGTAGTGCGCAGATCTTCACAAAACATTACTGTAAATTGGTATATATACACACACACACACGGACACAATGCATGAGCACACAATTCTGAATATCCCAGAGGATGACTATGTGACAGAGCAGATTTCTTTGGGAACATGTGATAACACTGGTGTTTTGCCCATGTCTGCAGAAAATTCTGTCTTCATCAGCACTGCTCGTACATGTATGTGTTTGTATTTGTATATGAGAACTTATGTAATTGCAATCCATATGGTTGAAGGGGTCACTGGGTGAAGGCACTCCAGGTCTCCTATGGGTCACTTCCTCCACTTTGCTGTCATTTTCTGCTCACTATTTAATTGTTAACAGCTCCCTGTAGTATATTCTGTTCCAGCTCTATCCACCTCTTCTACCTAGTCCATCCCTACTTCACTGTTCTATAATATTTGTTAATATGATTATCATTGCTTTATTTGTTAGAGTAGGAGACTGATTAAATGTAACAGGCGTATGGTAAGCAAACATTGTTCCACTCTAATCATGATTGTTTGAAAATTTTAATCAAAGCACCAAAACCCATGCTGGTCCTTCTTCTTCTTCAGTATAATCCTCCAAAATCTTAGCGTAAACTTTGATGAAGCCATCAACTTTTATAAACAAATAAACTGCAAAGGGAATGCCAGAAATTTCAGCTTTGTGTCTTTTTCAAAAATAAAAGTCTCTCTCAGTTCAAGATGAGGAGAAAGTCAGCCGTTCATTTCTCTCCTCCAACCTGGACTACTGTAAATCGGTTTACACTGTCATTACACTGTCACTCGTCCTTGTCCCACCTACAGTCAGTGCAGAATTCTGCTACTTAGCTTTTGTCTGGCTTCAATAAAGGAGACGACACCTCCCCTCTATTTGCTTCGTCTTAGTGGCTGCCAGTTTACTTCAGAAGTTTACTTCAGAAGTGACTATAATATTTTGTTCTAACTAATTTAATGGCATTATCCAACTGCCTATTTTACCGCTGAACCTTTTCCCCTTTACACCTTGATATTCCCTTTCATATCTCCATACCGCAAGTGAGACATAACACAATAATGAAAGAGGCGAAGATAAAGAGTATAACCAAGCAAAGCAGAGAGGCATTCTCGGACGAGCAATGCATTGTGTGTATCCTTGGGGGCTAATACACGTCTTAATTCATTTCCTTCCCCGTATAAAATTTTCTTCATTCCTTTTGCCAGGGCATTGCTACATTTTGTGGTGTAAGTGAAATAGTGGGAAACCACTGGCATAAAAGAGTGATGGATCTACAGACAGGTGACAAGTTAAAGGAAAAACCAACATAGAGTGTCTTATTAAGGTACTTCTAGTCAGTGATTCTCCAACCCTCTGGAACTCTACTGGAGGGATGATCACCATTCTTCCAAAAGACATTCCCTCATTGGTGTTTTGATGATGGTGGTGAAGATTGCTGTCTAACATGATGGTCCAAAATCGCCCACAGGTGTTCAATTGGGCCAAGCATTCAGCTCCGTACCGTTCTCCTGGTGTACGCCACACATGCACTCGTCCACTTGTGGATAATACGGTGAGGATGACCCATCTGACTATATCACTTTTTTCCACATCTCTGTAGACCAGTGGTTTTTGTACCACTGTACTCTCAAATGTGCATTCATCTTTATAATGAGGAGTTAATGCACTGCAACCCAAATATAATATCCCTCTCTGTGTAATTGTTGGTAATCAAATATGTGCTGTCGACCACAGTTTCAAACCCTATTTTCTGATGTCTCTCTCATAGATCTAAATGCAGATGTCACTTTAGTCACTGTTCCTATTGAAACACTATCCAGTTGAGCAGTCTTTGCAACTGAAGCTCCTGCCATCTGTGTCTCAACAAGGAACCCTCTTTCGAAGTAACTTAGATATTTTCCTCTTGCCATCTTGATACAAAATCAGAATCAACTGGGCCTGCTCAGCATTTGTACACATGCCACAGAGCATGATTGGATGTTTTTTGCTTAATTGTACGATGCAGTGCACCTGCGTGGAAGCATCTGCATTCGTTAGGTTTCTTCTTTATTCAGGCTTTTCTTTTTATTTGTCACCCATCTGTATGTGCGTGCTAGACACAAACAAAATGGGGAGTCACTCATTGAAACATTGTGCCACTCCTCTATTAGTGGTCAAAAACTCCACAGGTCACCTTGAAACTTCTTTGGCTTCAGTGGCAAACAATTTAAATGTCATCTAGATTATTTTATTTTACGTTTCTCTGTGTATTATCATGACATCTATTGTTTCTTTAAAACCTTAAGATTTTGACTAGAATTTTAAATAAAGGTGTGTGTGTATGAACATAGCTGGTTTTGCAGTACTGGTTGGGTTTTAACATAGTGAAAGCCTGAAATCTCTAAAGGAATCAAGTAAATGAGCAGAATGTGTCCATACCCGGAAAAACTCCTTGGTAGAGCCTGAGTCCAGTGTCCCGTAGGCTATTTCTGTCTGTTTTGCCAAGTCCTCTGCACTCTCTATGGGTGAGACCATCCTCTCTACAGTGAGGAAGGCAGCCAGGTTGGCTGTGTAAGAGGAGATGATGATAAGGGTGAAGAACCACCACACACCTCCAACAATACGTCCAGACAGAGACCTGGAGAGAAGATAGACGGAGGCGGGGTAAGGAGAAAAAAAAGAAAGAAGGGAGTCAGGAATAAAAGGTGGAAAGATACAGAAGGTTAAGAAGGAAGTGATTTGACAAGAAGAGAAGTCATGGCAAGATTTAGGAGACGAAGGAAATGAATTGCAGATGAGACGTTAGCAGAATGACGAGCAGAAGATGATGAAGGAAAAGATGAGGGTGAAGATTACAGGGATAAAAAGACCATAAAAGAAAGACAGAAGGAAAAAACAGAGGAAAGGAAACATAATTAAGGTTAGTTCCTGAGTCACAGATATGCAACACAGCACAATGTAGTTTTACAAGGTATTTTCAACACCACTGTGTGCATGACTGTGAGAATGACAGTACTGCCAAAGTAATTGTCTTTCAATTCAGCTCCAACAATAACAAAGTATACTTGAAACAAGTTGTACTTGTGGAGCTCCGCCATCCCTACTATTCTTATTCTCTCCTTTCCTTCCTCTCCATGTTTACTCTTTTTATCTACCAATTGTGAGTGGAAACACCAAAGTAATTGGCAATTCCTTATGTTTACATGAACTTGTTTTCACTGAGTAAAGGCAGGAGAGCAAGCAAGAGTGAGCACATTACAGAAAAGGTAGAGAAAGATGGGAGAAGGTGGCAAATATTTTTTTAAGCGCCGCAGTCAATGAAAGACTGTGAAATACTAATGGGCAAAAAGAACCATGTAAAACATCCACGGTTTAGAAAGAGTTCCTCAGTTTTCTTTAAAGTATAAAAATTTAAAAGAGCCATTGTATTCACATAGAATAAAAAAGAGTTTTGTAGACCTTCTCATTCAGATGTTAACTAATCTATGCTAAAAAAAATGTTTAGTGGAAGTTGACATTCACAGTATGAACACATCCATGTTATTCATGTTCCTCAGTAGATCGGTAATCTGAATATATATCATTTTGAATTACCTGACTTCCAGTCATAGAAAGGTTTTCAAAAACATCATCCATCATTTAATATATTTATCAAAGTTTGTATGTATAAAGTTTGTATCAAACCTGCCAAAACTGATTCTTTGACCACTTGGGCGAACCCGAAATGAGCTGTAAATGCTAACATATTATCACCTTTTAAATTGATATGCCATGCTACTGAACAGTTAATTATTTATTTGAGAGTGAACCAAAACAGTGAAATTGTGTGTCAAAAAACAAAAACAATGAGCTGAAAGATGCTCAAACAGTTGAGCTGTGGTAAACTGTAGAACTGTGTGAGCATTATCTGTGAGTTCATCTCTACAAGTGACCTCTTTCACATTACACATAGTCAGGTTATTATAAAAACACCGATTATACCCTCCTTCTTCATATCCTCTTATGCGCATTCATAAAATAAGGCTAAACATTTCTTGGACAGTTAGCTGTTTGGTGACACCTCCAAAGCAGTGATATGTGAGTTATTTTTAGGCTGGGCTGGGTTTTCAAGGACCGCGTGCTAGAGAGAGAAAAGAGCAGTGAGAGAGCTGAGAGGTGCAGTGACGCCTGACTCGGCATAAATTGTCATCTTCGCATTCTGTCGCTCTTCAAAAGGCAGCACACCTCTTAATCCTCACAAACACATACAGACATAATCAAACATGAATTGATAGCATTTGTCCTTGAGGAATTGATTTGTTTACCAGAATGAATGGAAATAGCATATACTGTGATGGTTTCCCCTGAGAAAGAGTTGTTAGATTGTGTATTATACTTATTAGGGAACAAATTTTTATTTCAACCATGTGAGAATTTGTGATGGATTGACAGAGATAGATAGGCGCTGAAAATGCTGACTTACAAAAGCAATGGACAAGAGAGTACAGACTAAAAACATTTATTTGACTAGCAAAACATTGTTACTGTGTTTGATGGAAATGCTGGTTATAATGACAATGATACTAAAAAAAATTATATAAATTATCTAAAAAATAATAATACTGCTAATATTTGTCTTGCAGTTTAGAATAACGAAGATGATAATGATGACAGTGTGTAAGAGAAGGAGGAAGATGAAGAGGAAGAAGAGGCGGAAAGAACAAGGTTGGCATATTTAGAAACTAATTTTCATAGGTTCCACAGGGCTTGCTACAGAGGCTGATTGGTGTGGTCATTTCTTGTGTTCTCACCCAAAACCAAACACATGCTGCATTCATCAAAACCAAACTGCATATCCAGCTGTACTTTGTTTAAAGATATTTGCGTGACAGATGGATTTCTTAGGTCCAAAAATTTACCTGCAGCAGCTGAATGCTTATAGTGCATTTTTACAACAAATCTGTTTAGGATAGTGACAGCAATACGTTAGACCTATACAGTTAACCTGAAATGAATCACCCTCGACATGCTTGCAAAATGAATCTAGAGTAGGAAAAAAACTTAACTCCTTCCATCCTGTCAGTTTAAGTTCAGATAAGGATTTCAGAGCAAACACTTTCATGTCATAACGTGATTACTTACATTGTTATAACGTGAAATGTTTCACATCTGAACCTGGTACAGCCCCATGCATTTTAAAAGGTATGATTTTTTATGAAAATATCTTGTTATATTGTCAAAAAATGTGAAAAACTTCTCGTTGTAACAATGAACTTTTCTCATTTGAACGTGATACTGGTCTGTTTTTCTTCTCAAACGGCAGCAATACACCTTGGTAAAAAACAGATGCTGATTGAATAAATTACGTTGTAAATAAAACCAAATCACATCAGTAGGGGAACCCATATTGTATGTGGCTGATTGGAGCGTTTAATCTAATACAGAGCATCTAAAGTGGTTCTGTGTCTCGGGGGACATGAAAGACAACTATCCTACAGAGAACAGGAAAATGGATTGGTTGAGGACAACATGATGAACAACATGTCTACTTCTAAACATGTAGTCCTTGATTTGTTTGTGTGTGTGTGTGTGTGTGTGTGTGTGTGTGTGTGTGTTCATGTGTGCACATATATTTTGCTGCTGTAGAGGACATGTGCATTTTGATGTATGTGGATGAGCTTTGGAAGTGAAGTCCTTGACTTTTTTATGCTTGTATGAGTGTGCATGTGTGCTTGAGGTAGTGTAAATGTGTGTGCTACCTGTGTGTGTAGTTGTGTCGTGTGTGTTGGTATGCAACAGGCGAGTCATTCTACAGCGGGTCATGTATCATCTATGATAGCCAACAGATTGCCTCTGCAATCCTCTGTGTGAAAGATTAATGGCATGCTGTTCCTCTTTCTCTCTCACACACTCACATTATCACATACATACACACACACACACACACACACACACACACACACACACACACACACACACACACAGGGTTCTAAGCAATGCAGTGTCTTTTCATTCATCTGTATTCTCTCACTTAACAGACAAGACTGCAATTTTAGGTTCTGTGTGTATGTTTAAGTGTGTGCATATGATCTTTCACGTGTTTGCTTTTTCATCTTTACGAGAACGAATGGAAGACAAGGATGTTTCCCGTAGTTCAACCTTCAACTTATTTCTTCAGATTATGCTTTTTGTCTGCTGACAAGTATGACAGTAATCATAATCATCTGGATAGAAACACCTGTTGATGCCATTACCACAACAAAGCCTTGCACACACACACACACACACACACACACACACACACACACACACACACACACACACACACACACACACACACACACACACACACACACACACACACACACACACACACAGGAACATATGACGATAAGAAATACAAACAAACTATAAATAACAACTGACTGAACCAGTGATGGATAGTTGTTGGATAAGTGTGATTTAATTCCCCCATGTTTAACCTCAGGATGAACTGTAATAACTTTGCTGATTCCCTGACTTTTCAAGACTGTTTTTCCAAGAAATATAAACAAGTGCCCCGAAAAGTATGTCTATCTTCATGTAAAAAAAGTCCTCCAGTACTTGTAGTAATTACGACGTGCAGTGGAGAAAGTAAGGTGATGTTATTGTAGAGCAACAAAGTCTGTGCAGGGAGGAGATTGGATGGATGGAAGAGTCAACAAAACATATTTTAACATGGCAGAGCACTGTTTGTTCCCTGTTTCCCACTAGCCATCAACGTTTTTCTTATTAAAGCAAGACCACAATGGTTCTAACCTTAACCACGTGTTTATTCTTGTACCTGTGACGACAAAGATCCCGTAACCTTAAGTTTCTAGTCATTTTACCACAAACCATGATCTTTCCCTATACCTAACCAAGTTGTTTTTGTGTCTAAACCTAACTAGACCTTAACTATAGTGTTGTCACATCATAAAAAAGATTTATTAATCAACAGTGATTTGTAAATAGTTTTGGAAGGCACAGACAAATAATGTCGTCCTGCTGATAGGGGCATCAGATCAGAAAATGCTTGTGTTGTTCTGGAGTACATGGACAAACAAACAAAGTATTAACTACTAAGTCATTTAATTTGGAGGACTTGTCGAACTTTTCATTTAGTGCATAAATCTGGTCAAAAATTGAATTTGTCTAATAATTAAAACTAATGACATTTCCATCAGTCTCTGCTGAAATTTTTGTTTAGTGCTAATTAGCAACTGTTAGCATGCTAACATGCAAAACTAAAATGGTGAATATGATGACTTCATTATGCGTCATACCTGCTATACATGAACATGTTAGAACTGTCACCATGCTAGCGTTAGCATTTAGCTCAAAGTACCACTATGCTGAAGTATAGTCCAGGCTTACAGAGCCACCAGCATGGCTGTAGATGCTTAGTCTTGTTGGTCTTGTAATTTCAGATATTCCAAAGCAGTTTTACATGTGTTTAAAAGCATCAATTACTTTAAAAGGAAAAAAAAGTAAACTCAGCTTGTCTTCCAACAAATGGTGTTTTTTTTTCCATTTACTTTTCCTACCTGAGGTCTTAAATCAGGCCTAAAACATTATTGTTTGCTGCAGCTTTGCAAAAAATTACATTTGTAACTTCTTTTTAATGTTTAACTATTCATTTGCTTGTTTTTGCCTTTATTTTTTATTTTTATTGTCTTTTAAATGAAATTCGAATGTCTTTTTAATGTCTCATTTTTAATCTGCAGTATTTCTATGCTTTTGTTTTTTTTTGTGTTTTTATTGACTTTTAAATGCTTTTTTATTGTCTTCCTAATGTCTCATTTTTAATGTATTTTTACGCCTCTGTAAAGCACTATGAATTGCCCTTTGCCTGAACGGTGCTACAGCTTACACATAAACTTGCCTTGCCTTGCCTCCAAGAAAAATAAATGAAATCATATTTTCAAACTACTTCGGACACACCGGACATCACAGATGGCATGTGTTCCATTTGGTTATGCAAATCATGAGCTTGTTAAAAACTCATTTGCTTGTTTGTTAAGATATGCCAACAGGGGAAATGCAACACTTTTTCCTTTTTTACGATTAGGGAGCAAACAAGACTTGTTATCAAGTGATGGTGACAGATATGTTAACAAATCTTGAGTTTGTCAGTTACTACTGTGTCTGATGTTTTAGGAAAGTGCAGCATGAATGTTTGAATAGGACAGAAGAAAGGACAAAAACATACTGAAAATGCTTCCTCTGTGTCTTCTCCTTGCTTTTTATCGCTTTTATCGTTCTCTTACATGGACTACAGGTGCGAAACAAAGTGAATCGATAGATTGATTGAAACAGCCAGAAATACTCTACAGTAGATGGAAGAAAAAAGAGAGGGCGTAAAGGCAAAAAGACACACATTAAAGAAAATAAGATTAACAGATTAAAGATTAGGTGCAGCAGGTAGATAATGAAAGGCATAATAAAATAAAAATAATTACAGGGATCATAAAAGTGAAGCATAAAAGATATAAGACATCCATAAGGAGTTGAACAGTGAGAAGATTATTCATAGATTTTATAAAAACTATTACTGGTAAGTTTCATAAACACAGGGTTAACTGGGTTCTAATTGTTGACCTTCAGAGTAATCATTAATAAATCAGTAAGCTTCAGTGCTACACTGTGGTTAGTTAGTCCGGCCATTAGCTGGATCTGTTGCCATGATTAACTATTCAACACACCCAAGTCCATTTACTCAATACTTACACGTGACACTCACAAACACACACACATACAAACATACACATACACACACACACACACACACACACACACACACACACACACACACACACACACACACACACACACACACATATACAAAGGAAAGAGGGCAACTGTAATTTCAGATGCTTATTGACAGAGACAGATCCAATCCCCCTGGGCTGTTCACTGGTGATCAGTTTACCCCCCTCTCCCTCTCCCATACTTGCTCCCTGTCTTTCGCAGTGCACACCCTATCACTTTTCTGCAATTTATTCATTTCCACTTTTTAAAAATTCCAGTCCCATCACCTAACTGTCCATCATTTTGTTCTCACCATTTGTGCGGTGACCTGGCCAATCACAGACATTAGAAACCCAAAAGCCTGGGCTGAAAGATGACAGGTGGGTGGTGCAAATGCCACCTCAAGGTCACTCTGACAATGAGTGTGAGTGAATGTGTTCAAGTCTGCTGCCTGCCAATACCTTCTGCGTGATTGGAAAGGTGAAGGAAACACAAGTCAGGGTGTTTGCAGGAGACAGAGAATGTATGCGTCTCAGAGAAAGAAATGTTTGATGTGTTTGCCCATTAACTAAGTTGACGATTAGACCACAAAGAAGCAGGAACAGCTACTACGGCGCTCTGAGAAAGAAAGCAAAAATAGAAAAGAAGAATAGAACCCAGAGGAATAGATAGATAGATAGATAGATTGATAGATAGATAGATTGATTGATAGATATAAAAGTGGGAGAGTTAAGTAGGAGTGTGTGTAACAGTGTCTCCCAGACTGCAGAGATGACTGCAGCAGGGAGAGAGGGACCCACACTGAATACCAATGGACCTACTATGGCAGCTCAGTACACAATACACAACACACACAGTCTCACACACACATACTGTATACACAGTGTATAAAGTCAAACAACTAGTGTCGACACATGGACCAGTTGGCCGACAGATGCTCATAAAGGTTATAAGACAGACTGAAACAACAGATAACATAAAATTTTCCCTAATATAAATAGCCAACCAGTGAGACTGCAAAGCATACACACATAAACACATTCAGAAAAAAACATTTATCATAGACAGAAAGGTATTCAACTCAGTCTGTAAAAAAATCTCTTCCGGTAGAGGCTGCCTGCCTTTATTCCCAGCTCCACCGTAAACATCTACCTCAATACTCTGATCCCTGCTGACTAGCCAGGGATGATACAAGTTGCAGGATGGAGGAGAGGGAGGACAGAACCAGAACAAAAGTGAGAATCCCATGGTCAGAGAGATGTATGGAAGATGGACAGAGTAACGTGCAGGAAAATAATGCTGCCTCTGACAGTTGGGTTGCAGATGGTATGACAATGTCCATCAACTATTCAGTGATGGACAAGAGAAAATGATTTTTAATGGCATAAGCTGGATAATGTGTCGAGCAAAGAAAGTAATATAAAGAAAGTTTAAAGACATAACAGCATGTAAAGCTTTCTAAAAACACTTCCTCAAACATAAATAAACTTGGAAATGGAGCAGTTACCGCATTGCAAAGTACAGAGTATTTTCAGATACTTGCAGAGAAAGAGGTGTAGATGACATTAATTAACGTCTCAATAAACACTACTTAAAATAGCAGGTAAACAGTCTACCACAGGACTAATGTAATGAAACATGAATAAAATAGCTGATTCATTTGTAATTTGATGCTATCATTGGATTCAAACTCATTCAGTGTCAATTCAGTGGAGCATTTTGTGTCATGACATCACAACAAACTCAGTTACATTTAATTCTTCACCCTTTCCATCTTTTATAATATTTTTTAGGGAATTCACTTGATCATTGATGCATACAGAATCTAAAGCTCCACTAGCCCAGATCTTTTTAAAATGCACCTGCCATATTGGCCTAAATCAACACACGACACAGAAGAATGTGTTGCTGTGTAACAAAGCCCAGTGGATTGGACACTGCTGTGCAGATAATAGAGGGATGGTAAACTGAGAAAGTGAATAAGTGAACTATTGTGTGCTCTTAATGTAGAAGTAAATGTTAAATATTGGCTTTTTCAGTTAGAAGCAAAGTTGAAGGACCTGCATGGGCAGCAGGAATATGTCTTGTGATTTGATAATATCTTTGTCTTTGTTGGAGCTATAACACATTTCTACTGTCAGTTGTGAGCGAAGTTGGCACTATGAATTTGCCTTCCTGCAAATGTGAACAAAGGGAGATTAAGGAAATGTACTGAAGGGACAGAAAATGTTATGATACGATTATATGCATGACACGTCTCCTTTTCTAAGGACATGATCTAGAGTTTCTGCAGAGCACAGTGAAACAGTCGAGGCTCATCCATCACATGGTTTTATGGCAGAAAGCCTTGTTGGCTTATTTCCTTTCTTCATCAATGAATCTAAGGAACAAGTGAATTTAGTTATTTGAACATTACCTCTTTTCACTTTCTACCCCTTCTTGTATAATCATAAATTGTGTCATTACTTAGGTATTTCATTCACCCAGTTTGCCTGGAATGGTTTTATGTGAATATGTGGCACAGTCATTGTTTGGCATGTGAGCAAGCCGGGGAATGACAATAACAAATTTTCCTTCCTCTAGACCCGTTCACTGAAATCAGTGGCTACAGGTGGATGTTGGGGTGGAGGGGAAGCTGATTAAATGCTATGTGTGAGCAGCATGATGAGGGTGATGATGATGATGATGATGATGCAGCGATGCTCACAGTGAGCGTTGTAGCAGTAGAAGCTTAGGCAGATCAAAAAAGTCAGTGGAGCATGACAGATTAAATAGACGCGTGGGCTCGGAATGTGTTGCAAGGAGAAGAGAGTGTAATATGTTAGAGTAGCAGAGCAAATTGAATGTAGCAGAGCCTCACTGCATTTGTGTTTTGTTTACGTTTGCCCCAGAAAGACTGAGAAACATTGACAAGTATTGTTGTTTGGGCAGGGAGCTTTAGTCATGTCAGTTGACCTGCATGGTTATCAATAATGACCTCTGGTAACTGGGACAATGACTAATAACTAGGTAGTCCACACTGCGGAACTAACGTACTGCGTCCTACATAGTCTTAGTATGCTTAAATCATATAACAGTGTCTTAAACCCTCTCCCTCAACACTGGAATTTGGGGACTGTATCTGACAACTTTTATAACGTTCCAAAAAGTGACGTCCGACAAGCACCACCACTTTACGCAGCAATTGGACAGGTGTGCGGAGGTGAGAAAGTATGCAAGATTTGCTCTCTCAGCTCTCCTTTTTCATTCTTTCCATCACTTTTCAGATGTACAGCCAACTGCAACATCATGAATGACCTCATGAAGAGATTATCCAAAAGTCTGCACTGTTATCACCATTTATATGATTCACTGCATCTCACCCCTGTCTTTCAACACTTTTGCTTTCAGAAATGGTCAGAAAACATGCTGCATGAATCACATTGTTCCAAGCATACTGAACCCTTTACTGTACGGTATGCTGCTGCTGGTTATTGTCTGTGCGACCATCAGCGAAGAAGGATCATAATCATGTTCACAACACATCCAGGTGCAAGGCTAGTGGAAAACAATTCAATGAAAAAATAAGGCCTGTGCACCGACCCCGAACCCCGCCTTCATTTAAAAAGGAGTGGGAAAGAAATTTTGTGTATCTAATTTTTAATTCTGAGCCAATGTGTAAGCCTTACTTTTTTGTTTGTTCCGGACCCATAGTTATTTGCTGCTCTTTCAGTGCTTTCTTCAGTGCTCCTCCACAGCCTCGTCGAGCTTATTATGAAGCAGCAGTTTGGCTTACCCTTTTTAGTATGTCTCTATGTTACAGCTAAATGCCATGCATTTCCAAAGTTCTGTTCTGCACACACCAGGGGGTTGCATACCCCGATTCACAGACATTTTTCTATCAATATACTCCCTGATCATCCTGGAAACAGAGCCGCACCACTATAAACAGCTGCAGTACCATTCATTGAATCT
Organism: Xiphias gladius; assembly: GCF_016859285.1. Taxonomy (NCBI): domain Eukaryota; kingdom Metazoa; phylum Chordata; class Actinopteri; order Istiophoriformes; family Xiphiidae; genus Xiphias; species Xiphias gladius. The sequence goes on along the minus strand of NC_053406.1, from coordinate 12,816,610 downwards.
ACATGATTAATGATTACTGTAAGAGCTGCCCTCGTGAGAGAGGCATCTCAGACTTAAGTTTACACTGAAACCTCTTCTCTTGAGTGAAAAGTCCAGTAAACAAAAGGGAAAGAACAAGAAGAAGAAAAAATATATAAGTGACAGATTTCTCATTGTAAGAATATAATCTGTCATTTATTACTGTAGTAATCCTGGCCTATAATGGAGTTGTACTGTATTGGAAGTGACAGGATGGGGTGATTTATATGACAAACACTAGCTTCATGTTCATCACATTATCGCTATGACAGCTGTAGCTTATGCACACACATCTATAACAGGGCCTGCAAGTGACAGATAGGTCTGCATGTGTCTGTTGGGTTCTTGTGAAACTGCACAATGGGTTTTTTTGCTGTGTTTTTCGCATGTCTCAGCAACGTTGCTGTGCGAAGTGTCTGTGTGTGTTTGGGTGATTGTGGTTGCGTGCAGCTACTGTGAGTGTGTTCTCCATTTTGCGTGTTGGGGCTGAAATTGACCTGTCAGTCACAGTAAAGTAGGGAGGAGTTGGAGACAACAGGTGTCGGAGGAAAGGGGAAAAGAGAGAGACTGAAAGAGATGGATGAAAGAGCGAAAGAGAAGGGGAGAGGAGGAATAGAGGAGGAGGAAAAAAGTGAAGTTTGGGCAGCCGCTGTAGAGGTTTTGTTCTTCTCTCAAACGTGAAATTGTGATGGGAATGAAGTAGAAATGTTTGAGAAATACAATGAGAGCAACAACAGAAGTGTGTTTGGGATGAATAGAAAGTTAAAGAAATGTATGACGTTGCTATCTACACAGTTTTTTTCATTATAACATACTGAAGCAGTGCCTATATTGAGGGCAAAACATCACAGCAATGACTGTTTCTCACTAAGGCTGCATATTAAAAGTAAATCTGAATTTGTAACTATTTATCTTTGTCCTACAGCACAATTTGAACCACTGACCGACCACCTCATCTTCACCTCTATGATGAAGTGACAAGTTTCCATTCAGATACTTGCAACCAGTTCTTATTATTCTCTCAAGCACACATGTACTTTGCTTTGCTGCTCACACTTTTTCCTTCTTAAAGTTCATCATCAATCACTCTTTTCTATTGTTTGTTTTGGTCCGAAGCTCTCCCTACTGCTCCTTCTCTCCTTAGATTTGCTCCCTAAAGGTCTTGAGGATGACGGCCATGAATATTTCACTAAACTGCATTCTCAGGTTATCAATAATAAAATGCCATATTCTTACAAATATTCTAAAAATAAAGCTGGACTCTGCCTCTTCAGTGGTGCATTAAAAATTCATACACACCTAGAAAACCGCTAAATCTCCCACCATTGCACACCCATATGGACATGACCACTGGACTGTGTGCATGTGGTTTCTTCTCACATTTGTGTTTTTGTGTGCATGTGTGTTCATGTTTGTGTCCCTGTAATCAATTGTAGCGCATCTTAAGCTTCTGTAACACACAATGTCTTGGAGTATAAGTCCAGTTCAGTGAAAGCAAGGAAAGTGCTAAGAGAGGTGATTCACATTGTCAACAGTCTGAGTCACCAAAGCCTTATACTACAACACTCTAGCCGTGCAGACAGACAGACTTATACACACACTATTCCAAGCCCACACACACTTTTATGAACACATCCTGCCTACTGACTCAAATACTTTCATTCTATGTCTGTCTGACACACGCATTCACAAAAGCTCTCTGTTTGTCTCACACACTCCATTTCCCTCCCTTACCGTGGTGAGATGTCGCAGCCCTGTTGCATGAAAGCTCCCAGTGAGAACCAGAGGGAGTTGAATATGCCAAACTCGTTGGGAGGTTGGTCCGTGGGGCCCTGCTCTGTGGCACCCTCCTCTGGTTCCTCTGCATGCCACTCGTACGGACTGAAGCGACTCACCTGGGACAGCAAAGGAAAAGGAAAGATGTTGGAGAGCATTTGGAGGTCTGTACAGGAAGGAGAACTGGTGCAGGTAAATCAAAATGACAAATAAAATGCATTTAACATCTTACACAGACAGAAGTAAATGAACAGAGTGATAAATTTGTTGTGCAGTGATCATGACAGCTAAATAATGCAAACAAAACCAAAGAGAGGGTACATTTCTTGAAATTGCTGTGGAAGAGAAAAACGTTTGCTCGAATATGCAGACACGCTGGTGTCAAAGGACTTTTGCCAATGTGATTTCAACTATGTAACTTGCATTTCTTAAATCTTACATTAAGTATTTGCATATCTTGCATACAGAGCATTCTGTGATGTTAATTTTGTTCAGATAGGTCGCCTTTAAATACCTAATGATTTCCTGTACAAAAACTTTCTTAAGCGCTGTAAAAGAAATTTAAGAAAGGCAATAAAGGCAATGGATCAGAATACTTAAAAACATATTAATTAATTAAGGGTTTTAATAATCTTTAGAACATATAGACAGTGTATTCTCAGAAGCATCAAGAAGCATGATCACTACAAGTTGTTATATCATCAGAAAAGGGGATGCAACAGTGCCATGAAAAGAAGTCTCATCACCTCTATCTACGTGGATGATTATCAACAGTAAATGGGACCTATTAGGTCACATGCTATAGCTCACTGGTTCTGAATCATTTTTCACCCTGGAAACTAAATAATAGCGCTATTCTTTCATCCCTGAACCCAAACCTTCGGTATCTCTTCCGACAGTTCCAGTCCTGCATTCAGTGCTCAACCTCTGAATTGTAATTTGTCTTTAACAATCACTCACCAAAAACAGAACAACACTGACTCCGATGTAAGCGAACACTATGCACATCCAGATCTCGTATGCCAGTGGGTCCAGGAAAGAGAAAACACCTGGTTTAGACTTCTGGGGCTTCTTGATCATGATGGAGATACCCAGAGACATAAAGGGCTTTGAGAAGTCGATCACCTCTTCTCTCACCAGAGTGATAGTCAGCGGGGCCACGGCGATTTCTGCTTTCTGCGAAAAGAGCGGGGTCGGGAGAAAAGTATTTGCTTTGTTTAGTTTAGTTATATTCTGGTGCAGCTAAACAGGTGACCAGGAACTGTCTGTGAACTCTGTTGGCTGCAGAAGGAGAAAGTCTGAGGAGAAAGATAAATAAAAGAGGAAGAAAAAATTGAAACACAAAAAGGCAGGTATGGTAGACAAGATCGGTATAGGATCCATGGAGTTTGAAAGGAGGAGCGACAGAGGGAAGGAAATGAAGGAAATTAGGGAGGCAAAGAAAGGGAATTGGTGCTGTGGGTGTGAGAAGAAGGGGGACATTGAAGGTTTGAAAGAGAGAGTAGAGCCACAGAGAAAACCAGTAGCATGACAGAGAAGTAATTTATATACAGGCATTAAACTGACACTGCCAGAATATAAATTAATCAGCAAGGCCTCATACACATTTGAACGTGTGCACACTCACATATGCAAACTCTGTAAGAGTCAAAAACATCATTCATTCAGCATACCGATTATCTGTTTCTGAACAGTGCCTGCAGTCTTAATGGAAAAGGAGACTACAATAACCGCATATCAATTAACAGGTGATGAGTTAACGTCTTTCACTACTACGAATTAATGTCCTTCACTACCAGGAATGAAGATGCTACAATGCAAGGAGAATAAACAGCTAAAGAAAGACAAGGAGATCAGTAGTGATATGGAAAGAAAATAAGGGAGGAGAGGGCAGAGGAATATATATAAAAAAAAGCCAATATACAAAGGAAAGAGAGATTAAATAAATGAGAGCTAGAAAGCAGGAGACAAGAGTACACAGTATGAAAGAAAAGGAGAAGAAAGTCATAAAGATAAACATAGAATAAGGGATATAAAGGCAACTGCAAAGAGATGTAGAGGAAAGTGCTGAAATCTTCTCTATGTGGCAGAAGAGTTATCGGAAAGGACTGCGAGTGTTTGGAACAAATCAAACCTGATTAGTCAATGCAGCGGTTCTGCTGTGTCACCTTCCACTATGTGGATTCTGGAGGCTAATTAATTCTGTCGCCGTGCTGCAGCAACGTCTCCCTTCACTCTTCCATAAAGCGACAACTGACATTGTCTCCTGCATGTTGATAAAGTTTGCACTGAGACAGCCATGTGAAATCCCAGACCGTGCATGGGTGTCAATGGCATAATGAGCCAGCTTGCCTAATTCTCAAGAAACAAGTGTAACCTTCCAGACACAGCACTTCTGCAGGAAACTAACATGGTAACTAAGGACGCGCAGAGCTCAAGAAAAGTTCATGTACTACATAAGAGTTATTTTGAGCATTTCTCAGCTTAGAGTGATGGCCTACGGTGGGGTCACAATAGCAGCATCGCATAAAATGCAATGTAATAGCCCTCCAGTATATATGAACTCTATGAGGATTAAAATGCTAAGGTAACGTTGAAGCTGTGATGTTACTGTACAGGATATCATTACAGTATGCTGTAAATTGGACATGTGACTATGGGTTACTGTGTATAGATTACTGACATGAAGTACAGATTTAATCAATTTTCAACTGGGGCTGTAACACAACATCTTGAAATAAAGTGCATTCAACAGTTCTAACGAAAAAACCTTCTTAAAAATAAAAAAATTAATTCAAGACTATCTAGGCAATCAGATAATCTCTTAATTGAACCTAGGTTTATAACTCATTTTTTTTCACTGTGCTATGCTCCCTCCCCCTTTTTCACTGGTTGGGTAAACATTCAAGTGATATATGCTTTGGCAACTACTAACATCAATTCTGTTATTGTTGTTGGAGTAACTCTCTTAATTTCTTAACCTCAGTCCTGTTTTATTGCAGTAACCAGTGCTTGCAATGTACTTGATCCTGTAAGGTATGCCAGAGACTCTATGGATGATGTGCACTAATCAGCAGTAAACTGAAGATGAAGTTTAATTGAATTAAAATGAAGAAACAAGGAATTTGTAGACATCTTATTGGCATCTGAGAGCTTCTAATGGGCAATCTCCACAGTTTTCTGGCATTAGATAGACCTAATAATGAAATAATTAATTATAAAAGTAACAGAAAAAATAACCAATAAAGTCCAAATATTTTCCATCCAAACTTACCCCATACACGAGCTCTCCAACCATGCCGTTCCATATCTTCGTCTCTGGATCTCTGGCTCCATATTTCCCATCCGGTACGATGGAGATCTTGTATTTGATTCCGATATGTTTGGCGATCTCCGAAGCCAAGTCCACACAGTATCCCTCGTACTGGTCGTTGCCTTCATAAAGCTCCCAGTTCTTCTTCAGCATCACATAGGGACCCTCCTACAAAATCAGCATATGGGGAGAAAGACACAACTGTTTGGAGGAACACCACAGCAACGTTTATTCAAAAGAGGAAAAAGAAAACTTATCAAGAGGAGTCAGCAATTAGGTTGTAATATTGCCCCAGGGAAAAACATTAAAAAAAAATACCAATGAAAATGATTGCTGTGGAAAAAATATAGATATACACAGAAGAAACTTATATTACTTTTTTTTAATCATACCCAGAGGGTCACAGCTCTATACAATACACTAATGCAATGTTGCAGACAAATTTCAATTCTGCTTTAAGAAATTAAACTGCAAACCAACTGATAAAAGCATAATTTTGATCAAAACATTAGAACTCAATATAGATATGCACATTATCATGAGAGACTAATTTTACCACACATTTTCAATTTTTTTAAACCATTAAAGGAGATGGATGTCTCAAAGATAAACTGTCTTGCCAAGAAAACACACCAGCCACCAAAACTTGATAGAAACAGATGCACACTTTATGAAATGGGAAAAATATTAGAGCTGGATTTTAAAAGGCCATGTCTGAGGTAGATGTTTTATATCTCGTATTTCTGACTTCAGGTGCCTTATTTTATGCCTTTGTCTGACACTACATGACTCCACTGGGACCACTAATGCTAAGAGGAGAGAAATGTACAAGAGAATGAGGAAAAATACAGGGAGGAAGAAGAAAAAGGGAGGAAGACTGCTGCTTTAGCAATGAGTCGTAAGGGGTAAAATGATTTCTGTGCATGCAGTTAATAAAGATGCAAGCAAAAAGAAAGAGTTTAATGTTGTCTAGAGACATGGTGAGTGTCTTAAGAATGACACACACACATCCAGACAGAAGCATGTAGGTGATCACAGCGAAACATGCACTCACATTACAGCAGCTAGGATATGCACAGAGAAAAGAGACACACACAGACTTTTGAGTGACAGCATATCCATCAGGAGCAGTGAGTTATGGCATAATGCCTAAGGGTGCTCACCCTGTAATTCGACGGAAACCAAGCCTATTAAAATGCTATCAAACCCTTCTTAATCAAAGACTCATCTCATTCAATTATTCAAACAGGCGTTTATAAGATCCAACACTCTCAAGCTTTGAAACGGTTTATGAAGAATCATAAAACACTATACAAAATGAAAACATATTTTGTATTGAATTCTTCATTCAGGATATTGATTCACAATGAAAACAAGAACAGGAATTCAGTTAAATCAAAGAGGATTTTAGACTGACATGTTTTAAAAGTTGTCAAATGAGCAATAAAATTATTCTGATAGAAGTAACAGGGGATCGACAGATCAATCTTCATCCAAGGAAACTGAATTTAAAAAGAAAGCAAGTGTAGATTAGAAAAAGGCAGAATGATTAAAAAATCGTACATTGGAAAACGAACAGTACAAACAAAACCTACATATGGGAAGCTGGATTTAGAAACTGATCCTCTTTCTCTTCAGTAAACAAAGAAACATAGGAAACTATTTCCTTGCCTACCTGTATATGACTAAAAGGTAAATTAGGGAGACTGTAAAATTTTGTCTATTTAGTTTTCTACCTGTTAAACGGTTTTGTTGGTTTTAAAATGTATTGTTAGATGTTAGGCTGCAATTGCAGCAGTTGCAAAAACATTTTGGGTCATGCATTCCTCTTCCTTTGTACATGAACAAATAACAACAAATATAAAGTAATAAGAATAATCTTAAATTCACATATCATAGGCTGAGAAAGAGACACATTCTAAAACAAACAAAAAGCAGTGCGCTACGATATTTCTCACAAATCATTATTCAGTCATCAGTATAAGACTTGTTAAAGCGAAATACATTGCTTCCAATAACAACCACACAAATAAGAATTTAGTTCTGAATATATGCTGAACATTTTTCTCAAACGCTTTTTCAAAAATTGGCCACATGGTGTTCAATGCCAGAACATTTCTCCTAAAATGTAAGAACATTAGCAGATCCCGGGGTGCTCATTCTATTGACTCAACATGAATCATTATGTTAATGTACAGCAAAACAGTTTCAAGTAAATTCCCTCTAATAGCTCAACACAGCCATCCAGACTGCTCTGTAGCAGTCATAAAGGCTATAAGAAATTAAGATGTGGGCAGAAAGAAATGTTTTAAAGTACAAGACCATGTGATTTAAAGTTGTAGCCTAAATACTGTGTGATTACATTCCTTTTTGTAAATCCAGTTTTTATTGTTTTGCAATCATAAACCTGATGGTTTCCAACCTGGTGTGACATTAACCGACCAGAGACCCACAAAATAGTATTGACAAAACTGCAACATTACAGTTTGTGAGGAAACATGCTCGAAGGCTTATTTTGCGGCAGAGATTGTTTGGTGCATTTCTGTAGGTGAATGACATTAAGCTGCCTGTAATATTTGTTGCATGCCTACAGGAAAATAACTCAATTTGAACACAAAGTCAAAGGTAAAACAGAAACTTACTACAAAATGGAAGTAAATTAGACTAAATTAGACTTTATGATGAGGGAATATTTAGCTCACGTTACTTTTAAGCAAGTCAAAAAGAATGAATGATAATCGTGTAACCAGGTGGACATAATAATATTCATTCAGAAGCATTAAAATGGTGCAGTACTGGGCAGACTCATTTTGGATACAGTGAAATACAAATTCAAGATTCTGGAGTCATTTGAGCTGAGACTTTAAGCCAAATTTGTTCCGAAATTTTTTTAATCAATTCATTAGGTGGATAAAAAGGATCAGCACTATATACAGTAATCTCTTTCACTGTTAATTCATTCAGAAATTCCCATTCATTCTGGGGGTTGAAAAAAAGAAAAACTTTGCAATACCTTTAAAATACAGTGTATTCAGGAAGTATTCAGACCCCTTCAACATCTTAAGTTGCAGCCTTATGCTAAAATCATTTAAATTCATTTATAACCTCATCAATCTGCACTCAATACCCCCTCAATGTCAAAGCGATTTTTTTGCAAATTTATTTAAAAAGGAAAAAAATAAAATATCACATCGACATTAGTATTCAGACCCTTTACTCTGTACTTAGCTGAAGCCCCTTTGGCAGTGATTACAACCTTTAGCTTTCTTGGGTATGATGTGACAAGCTTTGCACAGCTGGATCTGGGGATTTTCTGCCCTTCTTCTCTGCAGATCCTCTCAAATTCTGTCAAGTTGGATGGGGACGATCGGTGGACAGCCATTTATAGGTCTCTCCAGAGATGTTCGATTGGGTTCAAATCAGGGCTCTGGCGAGGCCACTCAAGGACATTCACAGCCACTCCTGCATTGTCTTGGCTGTTATCTTAGGGTCATTGTCCTGTTGGAAGGTGAACTGTCAGCCCCGTCTGAGGTCGTAAGCGCTCGGGACAAGGTTTTCATTTAGGATATCTCCGTATTTTCGTCTGTTCAGCTTCCTCTCAACTCTGACCAGTCTTCCTGCCCCATCTGCTGAAAAACAGCCCAACAGCATGATGCTGCCACCACCATGCTTCACCGCTGGGATGGTACTGGGCAGGTGATGAGTGATGCCTGGTTTCCTCCAGACATGACGCTTAGAAGTGAGGCCAAACAGTTTAATCTTGGTTTCACAAGACCAGAGAATGTTGGTTCTCACAGTTTTTGCAAGCACTCCTCCACATTAAGATATGTTTTGGAGCATATTTCAACTAAAAAATGAGCATTAGAGATGCTGATAAATTGATTTTTGCTATGCCTTTGGACAGAGCCAGCCTAACCATTTCCCACTGTTTCCAGTTAGCTAAGCTAACACGATGAGCACTCCAGCTATATATTAAATGGACAGATATGAGAGAGGTAAAGTCTCGGAAAGAATGCGAATAAACGTATTTCTCATCAAATGTTGAACTAGTCCTTTAAGCATAGTCATTTAGAGCTTTAATTTGTACATAGTGTGCTGAAATGTAAAAGATGACTTCTGATGTACTCTACTAATGACATTTTGTCAACCTCCAGGTCAGGAGCACAAACATATTTTTTGTATTGATTATTGACCTCCATAAAGCCAAACTAGTTGACTGGATCTTACAGTGGGAAATTGTCATATCAGGGACCCAGCCATGAAAAAATGAAGCAAAGTGCCTCTTTGCTTCATTTTTCATCTTAGATCGCTGATTTAGGGGGGGAATAATTTCCTTAATGTGTGTTAACAAGGTGAATGCAGCCATCATGCCCCCTCCATCAAATTACCCTCAGGTTTATCATGTTATAAGGCCAAGTGTTTGAAATCAGAGCAGGCTACTTTGTCGAGTTAATTTAGTATCATGGAAGCAACTATACATAAACAGACACGCATATACAGATACACACATACCAATGGGAGCTCTGCCAACAGTGGCACTGTTTCACTTTAAAGCCTCCTTAAGGTTCATTATCAGTTTGCCCCAGATGCTTTTGTCTCGGTGTGGAGGTAGTAATGCAAATGCTGTGTGTGAGTGTGTTTGTGTGTGCACTGGATGTTCGTGCATGTAGTTACTGCTGGGAAGAAAGCATCATGTTTGTGTGTAACGTGGCATCATGTGTCAGGGCACGGCAAAAAAGGGAAGGTGAAAAGAGGAGAGAAAATAGGAGCAAAGATCAGGTGGTTGAAAGGAAAAGAAAGGGAGGGAATGGGAGAGAGAAATAGGTGGAAAAGCGACTGGAGAGAGTGATGTGTGGTATGACGGCTGCATGAAACTACAGAAGAACGATAGAGGAGCAGGTCAGAATACAAACAGATATAGCTACAAGGAAAATAGAAGATAGATAATAACAGAAAAGGGGAAAAGTGAGAAGGAGAGATAAAGAGAAAGAGAGAATATGACAAAATGAAAAATGGAGAGGAAGGGCGAGAGAAAGAGAGACAGGGGATGGGCTGAAAAGACAGACATAAAGAGGGAAAATGGGTGGGCGAAAGAGAGAGAACAGCTTTGTAGAAGCAAATGGTTTGGCCTGATAAGACATGAAACACTTCACACTGGAGCCAAAAAGGCAGACAGGACTTGCTATGTAAGCCAGTTAGCCAGCCAGTGAAAAAGACAGGACCCCAACTGGACAGTCACCTAACTGTCCTGTCATTCACTCAAGCTTCCAGCTGGACACTCAATCAGTTCATCATTTGAAACGCCAGGCTGTCCCATAACGAGTCAGTCAACCACCGAGACATTTAATCAGCCTGCGTGCATTCATTCAGATGGCCAGAGAGGCAAGCCAGGCAGCCAGTTAGTCACAGCCTGTGTCAGTCAGACAGTTGGTCAGTCAGTTCATTAATTAATTAATTACTGCAATTACAGTACATAATCATTTGCCCGGTCGTATATTTGGCCAGTGAGTCAGCATGATTATCTCCCAGCTATTCAGCCATAAAGGGAGAAAAGGAGCAGTCGGATAGTCAGCCTGTAATTTGACCAGTTGATAGTCAGTCAGCCACTCCACTACCCAATGCGTTAGTCATCAACCTGCCAGCTTTACACCTAGTTAGTCAGCCAGCAACAAAGACAGTCAAAAGCCAGTCAGCTGCCAAGCAAGTTAGTCCAGCAGTTAGCAAACCAGCCAGCCGGAAGCCAGCCAGAGTCACCAGCCACTCAGTCCAACCAGCATCCACAATACTTTCTGTTAGTAACAATTTTGGTTTAATTAGTTCTATATTTATCCAAAGCCAAAATTTTCATAAGCTTGTATTTTTTGTAGTCTGTTTATGTAATCTGACGTATTTTATAAGATCACATAAATAATGTACCTCCCTTGTGCCAATTTCCCATCTGCAGTTCTATGTAAGATCCTGATCCTGAGGAAATGCTTTGAGGGAAGGGAACATTGACCTCCCATTTATAAATGTACCACGGGTAGCATTCAGATATATATTTATAATGTAATATTATATTTAAGCCAACTAAACCAATCACTAAAGGAACATTTTGTATGCTGCAGCAAAACTAAGGCCAAAACAAAATCATAAACAAGAGATTGTCAAATCCTCAGGGGCTATGTTAGGAGTTAACAAACCCAGCAAGTGCACATACTAAAGGCAAATGCCACCAGGCTTAATAATCACTCCCCATCAATGCACTTTGCTCATACTGGCTTTATTTGTGTAAATGTGCATGTGTGTATTCGTGTAATCGTGTATATTACTCATTATATTAAGGCTTAAGAGCCTGCACGTGTGAATGACCCACACAGCAGCAGCTAAGTGTTTGTGTAAATGTGTGTATGTACTCCTCAATTTTTCCTTCCATCCAGATGTGGGGGTTCAGAAAACCCTCTCAGAGAAACTGAAATACAGTAGATGAGAGTATATTTTAGAGTGACGGAGCAGAAAGATGAAGATGGAGGGAGACGGGTCTAAAAAGGTGAGGGCTGCAAAATGCAGGACTGACACGAAGACCTGCCCTTGTGTCACTCTCCTCCCAAAAAGAAAGAAAAAAATATAAAAAGAAAATATAGAAATTAGGTTTGGTGAGGGGATCTCCTGCAGGAGCTCTGAAGTGTAACAATCCAACATGATGGTGATTGTGGTGTCCTCAAAAACAATGAAAGAGTCTGAATTAACAGGGTTGTCCAATGGTCTGCTGATTTTGTGCTGCTGAATGTCAGATCTTGATAGTGGCCACACAATCCATCACAGAGCTCTTGTCCAACTTTGGATTTTATCTTGAGAGGAAGACGGGAGCACAATGAGCAAGGCCTCACAGTCTCAGTGCCATTTTTTGCTGTGTTCATTTCATGGCAAACCACTTCCAAACAAAGAAAGAATTTCACAACCCCCCTATCTTTTCAAACAAAATATACATAAATGAAAGAGGCATTATGACAGAACAACAGATCACACCGTGTCCTTGTACAGAGTTTTAGAGACACAGTCTTTCAGTCTGTCTGTCCTCTGTCTTTCCCGAGGGTTTGCGACTCAGGTGAGTCTGTGTTTCAGTCTGTTGCTCTGTCTGCAGACCCGGCATCAGTGTCGCAGCAGAGGCTTCCTCATCATCAGAGGCTGCAAAGAGGAGGAGGTGGCTGAGCTAACATTAGCCAAGGCCTGCTGAGGTCACCATCCACAGAGAAATATGCAGGCAGGGGAGGCATGGAGGTTAAAATCAAGGGGTGAGGGGGATTGAAGAGATGTGTGGAGTTAAAGAAAGACACCAAGAGAGAGAAAGAGAGAGAGAGAGACAGAGAGAAGATAGTGGCATTGGAAAAACTCAGATGACAGACAGATATGGGAGGGGACCAACAGGGAAGGAACAATCTTCGAAAAGATGTATACGGTAATGCCAGACTCTGTTTTGCGCACTCATCTCTTTTACAACCACACAAAATGAATGTTATAAGAAACACAAGCCAAACAGCCATTAGAACAATAACAAAGTCTGATATATTTTAACAGTGATGGTATATTAACATAATATATATGTATCCAAAATAGGCTCAAAATAGACAGAATGACAACTTGCCTTTTAATTTATTTGACTATGTTGTTGTGTTAGGATTTGCTTGTCTTGGGCCTGGCTCTAGGCACCACACCACACACTGCACTGGGGTTTCATACATTGCCAGTTGAAGTGTGCATGTCTGGAGGTGGGGCTGTCACTAGGGACATTTAGTTCAGCTGAATTCATTTTTCTGAACTCTTTCCTGCAGCACATGTGGTTGATTTCCTCAGTGCAGTCCTGACTGCTCACTACTGCATTTAGCCACTGGGGGCACTCAAGTATTTTACTTTATTATCACAGCTAAATCTTGGAACAATCTTTTAGATATTTGCTCACATCATGACACTCCAGTAAGTAAAACTGCATATATTTTGGTCATACTAATGAGTTTGCTGGATGAAGCAAAATGCCTTGAAACAAAATACCGAACTGCTGAAGCTCAAGCATCTGTGGCTTGTTTTATCTCTGGGCTGAAATTAGTCTTTTGAGTTGCTTTCACTTGCATCATTTTGCATGTCCAATTGAATTAGACTGATTGCATTTACAGGAAGGGGATGGCCACCATAAAAAGGCTGCAGATGGGTGAAGTGAAATCAAATGTAAGCAAAGGATGTGCACAAATCCACCGATTAGTCCTCCTTTATCCTTGTTTGTAGAGGAAAGCGGAATAATTAAAATGGGCTGCAGACCGGTGTCTATGTGAAAGCCATTAAAAGACACTGGACTGAGGTCACTTCTAAATGGTGATCTGAGGTCAGTTTTAGATTTTCATTCTAATGAGACATTAGTGTAGTCTTCCAGCTGGACAAGTGCCACTCGCTTCTGGCTGTGCTCTGAGAGCTCTCTTCAACTCCTACAGCTCATCCAGTCCCAATCTGATTTTTCAAATTCTGCCACACGGCTCCCTTTTTATACTTGTATCCCCTGGTTTTCTGACAGTGAATACACCTTGTAAGTCGACTAAGGGAAATGAATCCCAGATTTTCATGGCCATGATTAATTGGAATTAATTGGATCGAAAGAGATGTGGGTGAAACTGTCCATTAACTTTGACAATCAAAAAGTACCCAAACCATGTAGAAATGAAAGCAGTCAGAAGGTACATTACCATGATGGTGGTCACGACTACAGTCCGGTTCTCCATTGCTGAGCTATCATTAGACAGAGCATTTTCATTCTGGACCAACACAAGTTTGTCTATGTCGTTCCAGTAACCAATCTGGAAGAAACGAGGGAAAAAGGAGGATAGAGCATATGAATGAGAATGATAAGAGGAAAATGCAAGTCAGTCAATCAATCTTCATAGCATGGTTCATACAAATATGAAATTTAATATGCTTACAATAAAATCAAGATAGAGAAAAAACAAATAGAACAGACATAAAAAAAAAAAGTATGTGAGAGTTGAATGGAGAGAAAGGAATAGAAAATAAAAGAATCAACAGAATGAGCTCACTCCAGCAAAATTTCCCACTGGAACTGCAGAAGATATTAAGAGATACTGAGTGTGAGCCAAGAACTTTAAATAAACACACACTGCTGTTGAAGCAACACTGAAGCTGGAACATGGTGTTATTTCTTTATCATAGGTGATACATGTATGCTTTTTTTTCCCAGTAAAGAGAAATTATGAGTACTTTCAATCTAAGCTTTATCCTCCTACTTTTTGCTATTTGAAGGATATTATGTTCAAACTTTCCTTATTTACGTCACAGCAGAATTTAATATACCCCCAGGTTGTCTGGGAGCTGCTCCAAAAAGCTATTAAAACACAGGCTGCAATGTTTCAATTGCAATTATTTGAAGATATTTATCTGCAGGGAGAAGAATTTAGGGGATGATTATGCAGTAAATGTGTTAAATTTTAACAATCGACCATCATTAGGGATGAAACAAGACAAATGAAACACACATTGAAAATTAAGGGTATCATCCTTTATCAGTAACAGTAAGCTTATGTCCTTTCAGTGGCAATTAAAAGTAACTTCCCTGCTGAAGAGTCACATTTGCTGAAATGACGAAAAACTGGCTTTCTTAAGTTTACAGTGGTATGTTCTTGTTGGCGTTCACAAAGTCAGTCGTGTTTAAGTGTCGTTTATCTTTGTTTCTTAGCCGGAGAGCTTACCTTGCGTGGTCCATTGCTCTTCAGTTCAAAAACGTCCATGGTATAGTTGACCCTCCGACCGTAGTGATCAAACTGAATGTTCCCAGTCAGGCCCTGAATGCGCACCTGGATTTATAGCAATAGTGATAGTAAGGACTGGGGAAAAATAAAAAAAACAAAACACTCTGCTGTATGGAGCAGTAATTACTGAATGTAAATGCATTGAATAGCTTTTGAAGAAAAAAAAAATGCTGACCATGAGCAGTATCAAAAATGGGGTTGTAATCATAATGATTATAAATCCAATTAAATGTAGCATCAAGGATTTTTCCCCCAAAAAGAATATGGAGAGTTCATATAATATGAATAATTTATCAGGACACAGAAATTCTGTCCTCATAAGGTTAACAAGTATTTTAGAGTTAAGCCTTGGTTATGGAGTTAAGCTTAGAATTATAACTAGGTTAAGGTTAGAATAAGACATACTGCTTATTGCTAATATTTATTATTGTTAATATTAGGGTAAGTTCCTGAGATGTGCTTGGAAGTCAATGCAATGTCGACACAGGTATAGCAGCACAAGTTTGCAATTGTGTGGACTCTTGTGGTTTCTCCATGAGAGTCCCAACAATAATTTAAAATACATAAATGTCAGCATGGATTTCTGGAACATTTTCTTCCAGCTGTTTTCCTGACTGCGTTTGTGCATATGTCTGTGTGTGTGTGTGTGTGTGTGTGTGTATTTGTGAACTTCTGCCCAAGTGTTTAAAAATCTGTCCATACTAAACTATACTACATCAAACTTGTGCCAACCTGTTTGAGTGCCCGCTCCATATCTATGCCTTGGTTCCAGGGAGCAGCTGGATTGGCCAGGCAGTCCCCAGCGTTGCCACGGCGACTGATATCAATTTTCTGACGGCGAAGGGTGCGGAAGGCCTCGGCCATCACAAGGACACCATCGTATGTTAGAGACGAGGTATACTGAAGAATAGACAAGAAAACAGACAAAAGGAAGAGACAGAAAAAAGAAAATAAATGTGATCATTATTGATGAGTTTTGAAACTTTTTTCCACAGGCAAATAAATACTTCTTCTTTGTAAGTCCAAGTACATAGTATGGTATAAATTAATACTCTACTACAATTAATTCTCAGGTAATGCAAAAATTTGAAATGAGAGAGAGAAATTAAAAAGTTTCCTGTGAAAATTTTATGAGACCGGGACTTTGCTCAGGGTGACTCCTGGGCTTAGAATAGCCAAAGGCCAAGTCTGTTATTTTTTGACAAAATAAAGCTGAGCTATAGCTACATAAAATTTTAAAATCAGTATTTACTATATTTCTAGAATAAAGATCATTTTAAAAGTATGGGCATGTTTTACTCCTGTTTTTACAAACTTTACTGATAAAAACAAACCCGTAACCTCAGAAAACATGAACTTAGATTTAGTCTGTGAATTAACTGACAATCAACAAGAGTCACAGCTTTTTCCAGTCATCTGATCTGAATTTTGGTAGCGAGTCAACCCTTTCATTTATATTTAAGTAACAGATTATACTGTGAGGGCAATGTTTCCACATTTGTAGCCCAGTTATTTCAATGTTGGAATCCCGAAGGCAATGTAAAACGAAACAAACAAAAAAAAAAATTACCGATGAATTTTACTGATGTGTTTAAAACCCAACAACATTCAAAGGACCTTTTCAATGATGGTAGCTTACTCTGCAGGATACATGATACATGAGCTTAACACCAGTGAACATCAGTCAACACCAATGTAATGTAACTTCACCGTTGTGCCAGTTATAGACAGGCTTAGATTTTTCAAATATAGTCTTTGGGCAGAATCTGAAAGCCATTAAAATGACATTAAAATGTATTTTAATCATATTGTGAACTCATTCATCAACTCCACTTAATCAGGGAAATCCCCCAAGACTTATAAGCGTGGCTATTGGGTTATATTCTAAAACAGGATGTATACAGTATAGGCTTGGACGGATAACTGAATGGGCCTACTGGGCACTGGCCAGAGCCTCTGTTTGTAGTGACTGTTAACATCTCTTGTTGGGAGGTCAATCACATACTATAAAGAGACTCTGAATGACTAAAAACCGATGCAAAACGAGCAAAAAGAAATCTCTTGAATCTGTGGCTCTCTCTCTTATGTAGGAGGTATGGTGGCCTTTAACATGTCTGTTCCCAGGGACCCACTACCTCATAATCTGTCCATGGATATAGCACATCATAAGTGAGTGGGAGTAAATTATACAAATTCAGTGTTCAAACCTAACAGCGAGTTACAATAAAAGAAAGGATAAGAGGTTATCGGTATCTGTTCTGTAATTAATCTCTTAAAAGTGGTGGTGATTTTGACAGATTATTTGACAAATTCATTATAGGTAAGAAGCAGCGCAGCAGGGATCAGCACCACACACTCAGCAGCAACACCCCCACCCAGTCCACGCACAGACACACACAGCACCACACAGACAGAGGCATTCAAACACACAGCAGTCTGCCTTCGCATCGCAGCGGAAACAAGTTGCGTGATGAAAATTCAAGGAAAGAGGGAAGTTGGCTCAGCCAATGTTCTCCACGCCTCTGCAGGTAGTATACTCTCTTACTGACATCCCTTGATTTTTATCCCACAAGGCGTGTTTTGGAAGGCTGCACAACCATGTCATCCTCCTTTCATCTGTCCCCTTTGAAACTAAAGAAGCCTTTAGGCTAGCGAATGACATATGATGACTGTAGAATCCAAATCTTGGGGAAAACAACAACTAAACCGAGCAAACTAGAATACTGTTTTCTGTTTCTGTCAGGGGCAGGATAGAAACACCTTCGGGACACATAGAAAACAGTATTGGCTTTTAAAAAACACCAGATTTAGGATAATATTTCTAGGAGCAATTCAAATCTCCAAGTTCTGATAAAACCCACCAAGTCGAAACAGATTTCCCCTGAAAATGTTAATTCTCTAAAAAAAAAAAATAGCCTAATTCAAATTTACTCTACCTTTCCATATCAGACCAAGGATCAGATTTATAAATGATTTATGCAATAAAAGAAAGCACGTAGCACTTTTAACACTGAAACTAATATCTATAAAAAATATATGCAGGGCATTTAGAATGTACATAGTTGCATTAATGCTTTACACCATTGGTACAAAGATGTTCATGAGTGAACTGATTGAGTGAGATAAAGCAGTCCATCACTTTGGTCCAGAATGAAATGTTTCAACTATTGAAAGTTTGTACAGATGTTCATGGTACCCAGGGGATGAATCCTCATGACTTTGGTGACTTTTCTTCTAGCACCATGATCAAGTCAAAGTTTTAAATTACCCAATACTTTGGTTTATGACCAAATACCTTCAAAACTAAAGACATTCCCATCAGCCTCAGCTGCACTATGTGTTTAGTACCAATTAGCAAATGATAGCATGCTAACACGAGTAACCTAAGATGGTGAACACGGTAAACATTATATCTACTAAACATCAGCATGTCAGCATTGTCATTTTGAGCATGTTAGCATTGCTGATGTTAGCACCTAGCTCAAAGCATCACTGTTTCCTAAGCACAGCCCTACAGAGCTGTTAGCATGGCTTTAGACTCTTAATCTTGTTTTATTTCAGATCATATAGCAGGGCCTCAAGAGTGTTGTACATAATGACAACATGGACTTGTTGTTTTATATAAATATATGACATTGTCATTCACATCATAATGTAAAATTGGAAAATGGATAATGCAAATCAGATAATGGATATGGAATCAGGTGGTTATGAGTCATGACATCGGCGTAAGGACACGAAAGTTAAAAGTTGCACCAGTGTCAAGCTAAGTACAGCACATATCTGGTTTGTGTCAAAACGTTTGTAACTGTGCAAGTGGCCATTTGCCTCATGCATGTGTGCAGCTTAACAGGATAATATATATGCGGTGATTTATAAATCCAGTGCAAAGACTGCTACACGTTTATACTTTTTTAATGATATTAAATAATCTCACCATACACTGTACTACAGAGAACATAATGTAGCAGATGTAGGGTTTATGAAACATAAAAACACAAAGGTCTTTCATTCATTTTTCTCCTCAAATTAGATGAGAAATTGAAATAAAGAAATTAAGACAGAAGCTTTAAATCCATTTGGACACGCATATTTAACTTATAAAATTAGCTTTGAACTCGTGTCTGGCAAGTATTAAATGCTTTACACATGGACAATTATTGATAAAGGTTGCCTGAATATCTGTTAAATATGCTAACACAGATGTTGTAAACCTATTCATATTCTGATCATGCAAATAAGGGATATGTGTGAAAAAATGAGATGAAAAAGCCTAAAAAAGGCTGTAAGGAGAAAACATATGTGATCATAAACGTTGCGGCTGAATTTTGATGAAGTTAAAATATTACTTTGCCAGGTCACTGATCATTTTCATTACATTTCAGAAAAATCTCCAGGCACACCAGAGCTCATTTCAAGGCACACTAGCCTAGAATCGCTGGGTTAAGAGATTTTGATTGATGGCCAAAAGCAGCCAGCCCAAAATCCAGTCTCCAATGCAAAAGGGAGAAGTCCCAATAGTGCTCTTCACACTGCACATTATTAGCTCTACTTTGCCTGAGGCTATGAGTTGGCCCAAGGCTAACTGAGCTCAGTTTTTACATAGCACCAATTAGCCTAGAGCAATTTAGGGGCATCAGTTGTCACCAAAGATATCTGGCTTTCTGTTTTAGTGTGTTAAATCATTTAAGTCATGTTTCTTTGTTTGCAAAGGGTAAAGGTAAAATATTGTTTTTTTGTGGTTGCAATGGGTAGGGAATGGTTAATTACACTTTATCAAAGATGTTTACAGTCCTGAAACTTAAAAACACAGGCAGTTGTGTCTGCCGCAATTTTGTATATCTAAACAACAAGAATGATGATTAGTCCATTAACACGGGTCCCTGGGTGAAAAATAGCATACCAGTAATGAAAGAATATGACCATCAATATATATTTGCATCACTGAAAGACTCCACAACATACAACATCACCTTTTATAGTTACTATGTTATGTGCATGTCTGTCCTCTGAAAGTGACTGCATGCATGTGAGTGTGAGCCAGAGAACAAGGGACAGAAATCTGCAGTGTGATGTATTTTTAATAGGTAGGTGAACATATTTCCAATGAACATATGCAGAAATTAACCGCAGTAGGCTGCAGGTCAGTAGCCGTTCAATAAAGGTGTGCTGGGGGAGAAGTGAGGGACAAAGACACTGAATGGAAGGGTGGATTGGAAGAGCCTAAATAGAGGCACACTAATGTGACAGAGGAAGTGACATGGATAGTGATAGAAAATAGACACTGAGGATGGTGAATGGGGAGGGATATGGATATACAATAAGAGAGACACATATACAATGAGTGGAATTGTGCACTTGGATGCAAAACTGTTGACAAGGGGAACGAAAGTGGGGAGGACGGAGCCATCATGGCGGAATATCATGCCGCACGAGAAGAAGTCTTTAGCCTGAAGCATCTGCATGCATCACATTAACCTTGACGCTAAGTGACAGAATCATAGAGGAGTTTATTCACTCACTCACAAGCAGGATCAGTTAATTCACCTCTCCCAAATCCTGAGGTCACAGTGTGATTGGCTAAAACGCTGTGCCTAATGCGCCATATCAATGAATGAATGGTTCAGATGCAGCACATCACCCTGTGACTGGTTACCTAATTGAAGAAGCTGTATATTTGGCCACAAAATGTGAGTGTGTGTGTGTGTGTAAATATTTGTGTCTATTGCAACCACCAACGAAACTATTCCAAATGACATTTGTTTAGGTAGTGGCACCTCTTGTGGACACAGGTTTCCAATCTGTACATTTAAGGGTAGGACATGTTTTTTCACCTTAGGTGGGCTGTCAGATCCAGGGTACTCTCTCTGATCCAGTTTGTTCCAGCGCTGCATCAGTTTAATGACTATAGGCTTGCTGAAGTCAACCAGCTGGAAACCAGTCACGTTTGCCCCACCATGCATGAACCTCTCCAGAGATATGTCCTTAAAACCCTGAGAAAGAAAGACAGAAAGAAAGAAAGAAAGAATTTGAGAGAAAAAATGATGCGAGCACAGAAAAAAGTGACCATCCCAGACCAGATGTTGATGAGTGCAAATGTATGACCAAACTCTCTGAAAGAGTGTTTGCACCTTTGCTGACATATCATACTCCACATACTCCCACAGTTTACCTGATCATTTATACACCTACTTAATATGGAGTGGCTTCCACAGCTGTGAGTGTGACTCCATGCAGAGTTACACTTCATAGTGAAATAGTCGTGATGAGGGACCCATTTGGGAATGGGCCAGAGACAGAGGTAGAGAGTAAAGACATGTGAGGGTTATCCTGGGTTGATGGATGCTAATTGCTAAAAGCTCTGGGAGCATATCTAGCCTGACCTGAGCTCAATGGCCCCTTTTTTCACCATCCTGGAGAGAACTGCTGTTGACCAGATTTTAGGGATTAATATTGCAGCAATACTTCATTTTCTGACGTGGGTTCTGGCAGCCTCCTACAGCTGTGACTTTGTCAAGGAGAGACACATGGTAATATAATAATTCTGAAGTAAAAGAAAAGATAGCACCTTAGTAGGAATATTTAAAGAACAATATGGGACTAGCAAACATGATTTGTTTTTTCTGTTAGTAACTGCAGAACAGTCTACAACTTTGGGACAAGTTAAATGTCAGAGTAGGTTTAAGTAAGGCATTGATTGTGCATCATGGCAGATTCTAATTTTTTAAAGCTTCATTTTTCTAATATTTGTGTGCCTGTTGTGGGTCCAAACAACCTGCTGTTCAATCTCTCTGGCATGTTAAAGCACCATAGCAAACATATCTCAAAATAACAGCTGAAAGCAATACCATTAAGAGTTCTTACCAGGTTTGCTATTATGTAATGGTAACCTTTTACATGTTTCCCCACACTGACAGCCTGGAAAGAAAAACAGGGAGAGAGAGAGAGAGAGAAAACATTATTGCTTTGCTATCGACCAATATGCACGGAGTGTAGCAAACTGGGGGACATGTAGGATTCAAAACTCATAGCTGTTTGATTTAAGTTTTAGGGGCCAAGGCCCATCTGTGGCACCCTTGCTTTCCCCCAACAGTGGCTGTGGTTATTTTCTTATGCTGATTAAAAGCAGAGGCAGGGATGATTCCTGGGAGGACTTCACTGGTCATTGGTACTATACTGGCTCAGACTCCGCAGTCTCCATTGCACAATTAAAAAGCTTCGACAGTGTTATCTGTTAGCCGGCCTGGTCCAACTTAATTTAAAAAAAAAAAACCTGCATCCTGTAAGAAGGATGATTTAACTTGTTTTGGTTATATCCTTGATAAGGTAAGTAGATCCAATTGTGAAGTCATTTGGCTTAAAAATTAACATTCATATTGACATATATGCAAAATGGTCACTGACAACATTTTTTCGCAGACAAGTTAAGTATGAACATACATACAAAAATACATTTTCAGTATTTTTCAGGTTTCCCTAGAACATCAATTTATTGCAACAAAAGCCTGTTTAGGATATAGTTAAGCTCGGGCATCTATAAGAGCATAAAAAACAGTCAACAATGTCAAAGTCACTGGCACTTTTCTTTTCCACTCCATGCACTGTCAATATATTTTGCCAGTGAACAGAAATTACTGCTGCCTGTCTGTCTTGTGTGTTCCTGCTGGTGTGTTTGTGTGAGATTGCATGGCTGACAGTTTGGCAGCATACTGAAGCCAAACTTGTAATTCTGCTCAAAACTGAAATCAGTAATGTTTTTTGTCATCAGATAATCTGTACTATGGGATGGAGTGAATAATGGCACATTGTGTTATATTAACATAGTGCATAAACCTAATTAATACATTTTCCATTCTTTTTTCTTTCTGTCTCTCTCACCCACACATATCATCAGCTATATACTGACACAGACAGATGCACACCCACACTCACACGAACACAGATCGCAGCTGGCAGGGGCAGACAAACAGAGCAGTCTCTGTCTCAGAGCAGGAACACTAGCCAGTGCCAGAACTGCAGAGCCCACTGTGATGGGAGTGTGTGTTTGTGTCTGTATGCCTGTCTCAGTACCCACTTGTGTGTGTAAACCAATGTGTGTGTGTGTGTGTGTGTGTGTGTGTGTGTGTGTGTGTGTGAGTGTATGTGTGTGTGCGTGAGTGTGTGTGTGAGTGTGTGTTTGTGTGTTTGTGGGTGGGTAGGTGGGTGTGTCTCTGTCTGTCTGTTCACTCACCACAGAAGCCAATTAAGAAACAGTTTGTCGGTCCGTCTGTCTAGGATGGCTACTGGTGTGTTTGTGTAGCAGTCCGAGTATGTGCATTTACTGTAAAAGCTGGTGTGTTTGTGTTATGTTTGTTGGCCTATAGCGCACAGCATGTTTTTTATGTCTATGTACTACTGGTAAGTGTTTATGTATGTATGAGGAATATGTATTTATGTATGAGTGTGTGTGTGTGTGTGTGTGTGTGTGTGTGTGTGTGTGTGTGTGTGTGTGTGTGTGTGTGTGTGTGTGTGTGTGTGTGTTTGTGTGTCTGTATGTTTTTCTATGGTTGTGTGGACAAATTTGGTTTGAAAAATCCCTTTGAGGACATTTTGGCATTTTGAGGACATTTTGGCTCCTCGCAACTCAAAGGGCTATTTGAGGGTTAAGACTTGGATTTTGGGCTCAGGTTAGAATTAGGTTTAGGTCAGGGTTAGGGTAAGGGTTGGGGTTAGACATTTAGTTGTGATGGTTAAGGTTAGGGTAAGGGGCTAGCGACTGCATTATGTCAGTGAGTGTCCTCACAACTAATGTGAGACAAGTTGTGCGTGTGTGTGCTTTTAGCAGTGTGTGTGTCATTGAGTTTGTCAGATGTGCAGACAGGATCAGATGTGATGACAGGTGGCAGAACCAATGGCATGTTACACTGAAACCTGAGTCAAAGGGCACACACACACACACACACACACACACACACACACACACACACACACACACACACACACACACACACACACACAAACACATCCACATCTGTGACACCTGTCAGAGCTCAAGACTCAACCATCAAGCAAGACAGATAATCTAATGAACTTGGACAAGCATAAGGTGTCAGAGTGTGTGCCTTCATATACTTCATGCGTTTGTGTGTCTGTGTGTGTGTGTATGTGCTCAAAAGCTGTATCTGAGTGGACAGTACAGTGAGTTTACTGGAATAGCGCACTGATGTGGCTGTTGGGGAAGCCGCATTTTTCATTCCGCGTTAGGAACTCCAGGGGAAATCTCAAACCTTGTTTTCTTTCCAGATGTCAGAAAGCATAAGGAGTGCTGTTGCAACTAGTTGACTGGAGCAGACAGCAGGCAGACAGACACCGGTAATACAGTGCAAAGAAAAAAAAACTACAATAAAAATTAAACAACTAAAAATACGATAATCATTAGTAATGTAATACTGACTCCAATTGTATTAATTTTTTCTCACAGGTTGTTTTAAGATGGTAATAATGTGTTACCGTGGTGTGGTTGTACCTCATTATGAAATGTTAAGGGCTGTTGGGTCACGGTCAGTGATGTAATCTCTGCCATGTCTGTAGTCAGTGATAGTCACATAAAACTACAATGTGGCCTCCATTAAAGTAGCATCTCATGATGTAAAAT
The DNA here is from genome assembly GCF_016859285.1 of Xiphias gladius. Lineage (NCBI taxonomy): Eukaryota > Metazoa > Chordata > Actinopteri > Istiophoriformes > Xiphiidae > Xiphias > Xiphias gladius. The sequence goes on along the minus strand of NC_053406.1, from coordinate 12,792,081 downwards.
GCTGCAGTGTCGTTCAAGTTCCAGAGCAGTCTCAAATATCTTCACGTGCCTGAGATTTTTTTTTTTTTTTAAATTTTGTAATGTACTCCAGCTCGGGACTATGGAGTGTTTTAGTAACGTACTGTGCGATGTAATGGTAAATATCCACCACTAAAAACTCACGTATTTATTTATTCTTAATTTCTTTGTTAATTATTAGTTACATAGTTAATTACCTAATTTTTATTAGTTCCATCCTACTAATTGTGCTGTGTGCAGTAAATTTGTTATTATTTTGTCTTAAAAATGGTGGGACATGGAAATAAGGTGGGTTTACATCCTAATTACTCTGCTGACCCCCGTACCACTATCTTCTGATAATATGGTCTATTGCAATCGTATGGTTAATTTGGTGTGCTAAGGTTATTTGGTTTATCTTATCGATAAAATTACCTGTTCCAGGATGTTCTGTAGTCGCTCAGGCTCCAGGTCAATGACATATTTCCTCTCTTGACGTCGATCCAGGTCCTCTAGGAGTCGGCGGTACGCTGCGTCATTGAAACTTTCCACACAGATTGCACTCACCTGGGTCAACATACATGTATGCATGTGAATATATGCATACAAACAGGAAATGTGTATACGCATACAAACACTAACAGCATGTAAGAATAAGATCATGCATACAAACCACAAGCAAGTTAACAATGGTGTTTGAAGAATAAATGACAAGAACCAAATTATAATTATGTGTATGCATTGTGTGTGTGGCTGTGTAAATTACGTATGTATGCCGCATGAGATCATGAATGCTCTTGCGTGTGTGTTTTTGGCTTCTTTCTAAGAATGTGTGTGTCTGTGTGTGTCCTGACCTGCCATCCGTTCTGCCCCGCTCTCTCCATAATTGCCTGCAGTATTGCATAACCTACAAAACAGAGAGTAAAGGAAGGAAAAAAAGGGGAAAGAAAGAATTAATGCTGTACTAGGTAGAGTCTGCAGTTTGGACGTGGAGTGATTATATTTTGCAATTTTTGCAAAAAAAAAAAAAAAAAAATCCTACCAGTATTTGCATCTCAATTTCCACAATATAACTACACTAAATGCTTGAATCAGCAAAGCGTTTCCAGTTGTGCATTACTTTCCAGCAGTGTCATCAGCCGATATAATTTACAGAAGCAATACACTAATATCTTGTCCTCAAAAGTGGGATAAAGCGCCTAGCAATCCAAGCAACAGTCCTCTCTTGAATGTCACTTTATCAACAAACCCACAGAACTTATCCGGACAAAGAGTTATGAGTCAAAACAATAGTCTGTCAGTTTAGTTGAGAGTGATAATGTTGCTAGTGACATTATTATTGAAATTGAACTCGTCATGGCTTCTTTTTTAGTAGAGAACTTTGATTCAAATGCAACTCATCTGAGATCAGACTGCCACTTATCAATTTTATAGCCTGGAACAAAACACAGAAAAGAACTCTTTTTTTTTTTTCTACAAAATGACTGAGTACAGCTTTGACTGGGGTGAATTTGCATCTTGGCTTGATATTAAATTGGTTTAGATAGTTTAAAAGTTAATATGATCCTATGAGCAGCATTAGATTGAAGAGCTGTCTAAATGGTTCGAAACAAGTGGAAAAAATGACGATAATGAAAAATAATAATAATCATAAATGGTGCACAGTTTTTTATCATAATGATCGTTGTAATCTGTATCAAACGTCCAAATAGTTGTTAACTCTGCTCTGAGACGGAATGGGAATTGGGTAAAAAAAAAAAAAAAAATGTCACAGTTCACTTAAAGTCATATGCACGTGCAAACAATGAAAACCACAGACTCACACAGTACATGTCTGCATAAAACACAGTGACATAAATTGACACACATGTGACCAACAACACAAAATGACACACACACACTCACTCACACACTGCAGTGCAACTGTACCAAATGTTACCCTGTATTTTCTACTTTTGTGTGGGAGCTATTTACTGCTCCAGTAGAAGCACAAAACACATCTGAAGTCTGAAGTGTGTCTGTGTGTATCTGTGTATTATTATGGTTTACATTGCAGCGAAGTGGAATCTGTCTTTAAGTGAGTTGTGACATTGTTCTTTGTGTATGTGTTTTGCACCATTGGTACATACATTAATTTAAGGCATGCACAGAAGGCACATATATTTCATCTACTGGGCATACCTCAATTTGCATGTACTGTATATGGTGTGTGTGTGTGTGTGAGTGTGTTTCAGCAGCCTGTGTTTGGAGCAGAGCAGAGCAGGAAGCATAAAACAGATCACAACGTTACTGCCCATTTTCCAGCACATTACCAGCAGCAGGGCCTGATGGGAGCCTATAATGAACGGCCCTGCCTTGGCCAAGTCACGGGTGAGCACAGCCCAAACTCTAGGCATCTATCTTTCGCTCCATTTCCACCTCCTTCCCCCCATTTTCTCAATCTTCACCCCTCCTCCCCCTTCTATATGCTACAATATATCCCCAGAGGCTTGAGATCCTGTCTGTCGTCTTGCTCCTCTATTCTGTCCTTTCTATAATCTCCCCCCTGCCTCCCTCCACTGCCTCCCATCTACCTCCCCAATCTCCTCTTCCTGTCTCTCCCCCCACCACCTTGTTTGTCTCCTCTCTCGTTTCGCACCTGTCTTTGCTGCTTTCTCTCTTTTTGGCTGTTCCGCCAGCTCAACTCACCTAACCTGTCCCTCCAGCTCCCCCTCTTCCCTTCTCTTTCTCCCTCTGCTCCCCCTGGGTACGAACCCAGACAACCTGGACCTTAGGGAGGCTGGCAGAGGCACAGAGAGAGCACACGCAACTGCACACTCATGCACATATACACACACTGTGCAGCTCACTGACTCACTAACACGCCACTATTCTGTGGTCTGGGGACTCTGCATCATGTTTGACCTGTGTTTCTCTCCCTGTGGCAGGGAATTAGTCTCTGTTTGTGTGTGTGTGTGTGTGTGTGTGTGTGTGTGTGTGTGTGTGTGTGTGTGTGTGTGTGTGTGTGTGTGTGAGAGAGAGAGAGAGAGAGAAAGACAGAGAGAGAGAGAGATAGAGAGAAAAAAATAACGTGCCAAGCATTCCCATGACGGTGGCTAGGGGCTGAGGGTGTCAGCTGTGCCTGTTTCACTAACTTCCATGCACTGCATGATGGGATGGTTTAATTAAAGGCAGGTGAACGCTGCAAGAGTTGAGGCCGAACACTAGTTTCTGGCTGAAAAGTGCCAAACTACACCCTTGTTTCTGCAGCTGTGTCTTTTCATCTGGAGAGTGCAGCTCCAATAGCACCACCTTTGTACTTTTTCCATGAGAACAAGGCTAGATTTGGGAGTTAAATTAACGCCAAAAAATACCAGGAAAATAGACTTTGAACAAGATGATTGTGATTTGGTAATATTCTTATATTGTTGTCCGTGTGCCATTCCAAACTAAACCCAAACTAACAGTTAATTATTCATGCAAAAAGTGTTTTGAACCAGACTAATTTTGAAATCTATTTTAATCCTCCATAACTGAGTTCTGAACTTAGGCCCGGAGAACTGAAGACAGCAGATCTACACAGTTAGCTCTAGTTATCACAGCAGAGTTCATGAATCTCTCGTGGTTCCATAAGAAGACAATGCTGCTCAAATTACAGTCATTTGGACAGTTCTGGTATACAATGAGTGTAGACTATAATGCTGAGTTACAGCCCCTTTCGGATACCTTCCCCAATTCCCTCTCTGACCTTTCTCTTTAAAACCAACAAGGAAAGAAACTGGAGTAGAAAATAGATGAGGTAACTTAAGGCAAAGTCTTGGTTACTACAAAACCGTTTTGAATTTAAAAATTAACATATCCTTAAACTCAGTCCAGCCATGCATTTCCCTTCCTCAATCCCTGAACTCACTGACTAATAATAATGTGTCCATTTTTTATTTTATGCTTTCATATTATAAAAGGACCAATCAGCTTCAAGGTCCAACAATAACACTGAGTGAATTGTTGATTTCCCAGGTTGTTTATACTTCTTAATGTGGAAATTTCTCTCAGAACCCTAAACCATATTATACATTTATGTCCAAAAATACATTTAAGGCAGTCAAATTGTGGGGCATTTATTATTTTGTAACACCAGATCTTTGTATGCCTAGTTAAAATATATATTTACCTCTGTCTGTGTCGTAGAGGAAGACGAATCGGCTCCAGTCATAGTGGTCCAACAGTGATAGCAAAGCCCCTCTGATGGATGGCCGGAGCTGCAGGGTGAACTGGCCCTCTCCTTCAGTTGGGAAGCTTGGTGTCACCAGGCTGATGTGCAGGGCCCCACAGAATGATGTCAGCGTGTTCACCGAGCGCTTGTCGTAAAGGCCGAAGATGGCAAAGACCCCCCTTGAATACTGCGAGCAGACTGACGATGTAAGAAGATAGGAGGGACGGTGTTGGAGATAGAGGGATCAGGATGGAAGAGGGAAAAAAGGAGATTAAATGGAAAAAAATTAGGAGAAACAAATATAGAGTACACCCAGTGACGCTGGTTTTTTTGAAAGCTTTGCATTGATTTTGCAAATGCACAGAGTAGAAAAGTAGCAAATAAGAGGATGGAACAGAGACAGACACATGGTCCATAAATAAATTCACACTGTGGAATCTGGTTAAACATGTCAACCATTTTAATTGTGCGACAGCCTCAACTTATGTCAGCTACAACTTCTCACTCTTAATTTGACCAACAAACATCACTCTCTGATTGGTGTGTGTGAGAGCATCCGTAAATGGGACTAGTTTACCAAAAAAGTCTAACTGAGATAAATCTTGAAAATGTCTTTACTGAAGTTTTGTTGAGTTTCCTCTGAAAAACAAACATTATTTTCTCCAAATCAACATGAGACACATTCTTCTCTGCCACCTCACATGCATACACATGAAGTTATAAGGTGTAAGCCCACACATTTGCAAACACGAATTAACTCAAGGTGAATATCACACAAGTACCCTACAAGCCCCTGGCAAGCAATTTTAGAATGTTCTCACTAGTATAAAATCATTCACACTAGCCAAAACTGGCATGGCTGCTTATACAGTTGTTAAGGAAATTACAGTCAAATAACCCCACCTGCTTAGAGCTTAACATCCTTAAGATCCATCCATGTACGCACACAAACATACATACAACCATACACACACACATACACACATACACGTAGATACAAAACCCTTGACTGAGTAGCGAGCTCAGTTCAAATGTGAAGTCATTTTCCACTACAACATTGCAACTCAGTCTTCAAACATCCCGAAGCTTTCAACCATGACAGAGAGGCACTGATGTCCTCCACTATCTCGTTTCCACAAAAATCAGGCCTCTGCTTTGGTTTGTCATTCATCCATGTGGCTCATCCAAAAGTGTGTTTGAACAAAAAAAAAAGGAAAACAAGAAAAGCACTTGGTGTGTAAATCAGGGAGTCCTGTATATTGTAACAAATCAACCAAAATGTGCGTGTCACTTTCTAAGAATTAAGCAAGTGAAGTGACTAAAAGTGTGTGTCGGCTCATTTTTCTTTTTACACTAAGAAAAAAACCCCCACTGTAATGTTTCTGTTTTTCTGCCCCTACGTTCTTTCGTCTTCTTATTCCCTCCCCTCATTTCTCTCTTTGGCTTCATTCATCCTTTCAGCTAGATTCTTTCAGGCAGGCATGCTTTGAGCTTGAGCTCTATCCTGCGTCATAATTCACTCTCCAGCCTGTAATACGTCACACTGGAGTAAACAGTAAGACAGGAGGACTGCAGACTTTGCTTTTGGCAACAGATGGCCACAACCTTTTCTCTCTTTCTCAATCTCCTTTTGAATCACGTCATCTCGTACCTTTTCCTCTCTCTTCTGTTTTCAGGGCAGACACTGCATCCATCCTTTTTTTTTTCAGCTTCCACCATCCACTTTCCTTCATCTCTTCTGCCCCTCTTCCTCTATGACTGCCTCCTCTCTCTGTTCCCCCCTCTCTCCCTCCTCCTGGGACTCAGAGTAATTCCATTATCAGCTATAAGCCTCAGTGGGGGTAAACACTGAGGGAGATGCAGCTTTGACGGTTTGGCTTGTGGCAATTAAACAAAGCCGAGGCCCCTGCACCCAGGAGGCGATAAGGCAGGGATTTAGTCTCCGATTATGTGAGGAGCTAAATGTCTTCAATTCAGAGTACTAGTATACTACGTACTTAGCATGCGTCATTCAGCAGGAGCTGAGTCATGGTGTCCTCAAAGTCAACGTACTTAGTGTCTTCCAAGAGGATTTTTTACGGCATTTCCAGGTTTTATTTGATACTTTAGCGCACATATCAACATGAAAGATGGTTAGAGAGATGAGACTTTGTGTGATAAACTACTTAATAACAGGTGCTATATTTTACTGACACACCAGAACATCCTAGTATCTGGAGTGCACTAAGATGTTTACGCTAAATCACTGTTGACATTATAATGGAGTGCACAGAAGGAAACAGCACATATATGTCTAAAATCTAAATAACAGGGAAATGACAAGAATTGCAGCAAACAGCAGGCAGAGATAGATATTCAAACTGAAACATATAAGGAAAATATTGTTTGGCATTCATCCATGATGGCAGCTGACTGAATAAAATTGGCTCTTGGCTAAAAGAAACGATGTCCTTACACTGTCTAAGGACAAAAGAAAATCCACATACAATTGAATTTCTTCGACAACAGTGTCATGGCAAATGCTTTTCCCTTGCTTTTAAATGAATTTGTATTTTTGGGATCAGCTGTTTTAGGGAGCAGAGCAAAAATACAGAAGGAGCAGAACAAAAAAAAAGCATTGCACATGTGAACTGACATATTTGGTAAAAGGTTGGAGCGCTGCTCCCTTGCCAACTGATGACTTTTTGAAATTTAATTTGACTACTACTGGCCTAGACGGAATTCGTGACATCACCGTCTGCAAATTGACCCTCCTGGGTCTCCAGCAAAACTTCAGAAAATATTGACAGCCTTAATCCCTAACCATTCTATTTTTAAACAATACCAAGACATCTGCAACCATACACACAGGCAAACACAGGCCCAAAGCACATTAAAAAAAACTCTATAACCGTCTCATTCTTCATTCATCCGCTAATTTTTTTCTCTGTTGCTCTCCTCCATCTCTCACCTCCTCACTCCCTTATTCCCTTATTTTCTATCTATGCCCTCTGATCCTGGCTTTGCCTCTCTGACTTGTTTATTTCTTCTTTTGCACGTTTCCCTTTCTGATGTATGTCTTGATAGTTTCTCTGCAACCCCCTCCACCACCAACACACCACCACAACAACCACCACCCCGCCGCAAGGCTGGAATGTGCCAGACAGCGGCGTCATTGTAATAAAATGTGTGCTAAGCTTGCTTCATAAAGCTTTAATGAGAGGTGGGGACCAGCGGCACGGTGCATCATCACCACAGTAAAAGCATCGGACACAATAAGTCTCCTGGGACTTCTGCTACCTCTACCTCTCATTGCCTACCCTTGTTTTTTCTCTCAGCATCTCCATATGTTCGATTTTATACATACAATCTCCTGTCTTTTTTGGGTTCTTAATTGCTCGCTCTGTCAAACCTCTCTCTTTCTCTGTGCAGACCTCTCCATAAATCTTTTTAAGATGTCCCTTCTTTATATGCATTACTCTACAGAGTATATCCGGCCTCTGTATTATTGTATCTTCCTCTGCAGCTATCCCTGCCTCTCTCTAATTCATTTCATTTGTGTCTGTGCATTTGGAAAGCACTCTAAATCGTGCATATCAGTTTATTTCATGTTTTCCAAATTCAAATTTGTCCAAATTGCATAATGCATAATGTATCGCTGAAGTAATACACTACGGACCAATGTTTTAGCTCTCTGTGCTTCTCTGGTGTTGTTTTCCATGTGTCTGCTCTCCCATATATTTCCTCTGCCTCCCTCTTTCTTTACCTTTCTCAGTATAGCGCTTATGTTGCTAAACTGGCTGTTTGTTTGTATTTCACATGACAGCAAGAACAGATGCTCACAGATAAACCTGCAATGTTCACTGTCGCTGCACTACAGCACAGTATAAAAAATAACACACATGCAGACAAACATAGTCACCTATATGGATTTTGGAGACACAAAGCAGGCACAATCACCCCATCCTCCAACACACACACAACCATACTACTTCCAGACTTTCTGTCCTGACGCTGCTGTTGCTTCTCACCCATTAGTCTAAATATCAACCCTCTAGCTGCCAAAATACTGTGAACTCTCATTACCAGCAGGTAAAGACCATGATAAAGGAAGCACCTGAATAAATGAAGAATACAAACTAATTTAAAAACCATAAGTTGTATTTTTCCTGGCATTGCTGGGGGCTACCTACAGTGCAGCACAGTGATACCTAGAGGGTGAAAGAAGGTAATGCCAATAATAAGCTTTATGAGCTATGTAATTAGAGAGAAGTCTTCCGCCCAATGCCTTACACTGACATTTCACATTTAAGCCATTTACAGTTGTAACCTCTAGAGAAGTAAGCTCCTGCACATTCTGTTTCAGCTCTGCAGAAGATTTCCGACTTTCCGACTTTTAGAGAAAAGCAACAGTGGAGCATCCTGCAGCAAGTGGTGGAGTTTCTACAATGACTGCAGCTCTTATCCTGAGTGACACAGCTAGTTCATAGTGTAAAATAAGTGAACACGTATGAACAGTTAATGTATTGAATAGGGGTTTAAGTATGAAGTGCAAAAAATTCAAAGATAAAAAAATTGAAGAACGGTTTTGCAGAAGAACAATTAAATTAAGTAGTCTTGAGGTAACCAGCATTGTGTGATATTCACCTTGAGTTAGTTCTTATCCAAAGCCTACAAGCAGAAATCAGTTTACCCTATTTGTAGCTCTAGCTCAGGATACTTTCCTCCTCTCTCACATCCATCCATCCATGTACCTACATAAAAATTTGGGTGTGGTCCTACACCTGGATAAGTAGGATGAAAACCTTTACATATAAATTAAGGATCGGGTGAAATTGTTTGTCAGTCTCAAGCCATTCAGTGTTTACTTCCTGTATTGTGTATCTGAATAATATACAAACAATGACAATTTAAGAACAAAAATGATATTACATCAATATTATGGCTGAAACTAAAGATTATTTTCATTATCAATTAATCTGCCAATTATTTTCTTGATTAGTTAGTTGTTTAGAATATGAAATTGTAACATTTGTTATTTGGAAAAAACAAGCAAATTAAAGACATCACAGTACAAACCTTAAGATATTCAATTATCATTATTTATCAATAAGAAACACAGCAAGTAGTCACATTTGAGAAGCTTAAACCAGCAAATTTTTTGGCAGGTTGGCTTGTAAAATAACTGAAGTGATTCATAAATTGTCAAAATAGTTATTAATTAATTAATTATTATTAATTAATTTTCTGTCTGTCAACTTAAGGACTAATCTTTGCAGCTCTAAAAAATATTATGAACAAGTATTGATGTTCATAATATTTATCACTAATTTTAATACATTACATTAGATATCTTGAAGCTGAGAGTTACTGTTATCCTGTCCCTACAGTGAGTTGTCCTTACATTTGCTAATACTAGCAGTGCAACAGTGTGAAGTTCAACTCTAAACAACTTCTCTTGTATATTTAAGATAAGAATCACAAATGTAAAATGGTACTAAAAGCAAAAATTGCACACAGAAATAAGAATCAAACCAATACACATTATTCTGCTTATAGTGTCTAATATATGATAAACAAAAATACTCACAGTGTCCCAGGGATAAAAGAGATTAATTGCAGCATGAGAAACTGTCACACTCTGTTCTCTACAACACTCATTAAGATTGAGGGAAACTTCCTGCACAAATATTACTGCTGCTGAGACGGCAAAAACAAGCTGTAAACTCAACACTGACAAATCATGACTTCATATGGCAAACCTGTTATGCAAACAGCCATTTATTTAAATATCCAGCAGACACAGTGCAACATTAGTCTTCATTTGGAGTCCAGTTTCTTTCCACATATTGAATGTAAGTATTCACTCTCCTTTTAGCTTTGTTTTTAGTCTCCACCAACCTGAGTGAAATGCCTGGCTCTTCAGAATCTTGCTAATGCTCCACTACATTCACCAGCCAGTCACTAATTCTGTCTTTCTCCTGTTTAATGGTGGGCATGGTAATTGTACAGTGGGTTTTTGGAGCCTTTCCACCAAAAACTGCTGCCTGCTGCAGCCAAAAATGAGCCGGACAACCAAAATGATTAGTCAAAAGAGACTGAAATGCTCTAGAGTCAGGTGATAATCCACTCTTGAACTCACTTGTATGTGAAGACTGACCCTCTTCACACACAAGTACTAATGTGACCTATTGTTAATATGATAATATTGATAACCGCTATAAATATAATTGACAGATGCAGAAAGAGGTTGCTGAGAGAGTCAACTAAACAATATTGACAATAACATTATTGAGTTAAAAAAGATCACAGCTACTGTAGCTCTCACATACTTCATCTCCAACTGTATTTTGTCTCAGTAACTTTCTATAATGTCTGTACATGCCCCTGAGTTTTTGGTTTTCTTAGTTTGTTGAGCATTCAGTGAAGAAGAATGGGGAGCTCTCGTTGCCTCATTGATTTCAATGGCATAGCTCTCACAAGGTGGATGGTACTTACTCACTGGGCAACACATTTTTCTCCAGTGTTTGATAGCTGCTGTCTCTCCAAAGCACCGTGAAGACAAACAAAAGATCAAGCCTGGAGTTCAGTAATAAAGCAGACAACATAGCACATGTATTTCATATACAATACTAGAATGGCACTCAGTAGGGCGCATACGTCCACCAAGGCCAGTGTCAAACAACATACACTAGACTTTGGAGAAAAAATTAAAATAGTAAATGATCTGTATCTGCCCTAAAATTGAACGGGTTCTTCTCTGGCCCATGCCCCATTCCTCCACCAGATTTGGTGCAAATCAGTTCAGTGGTTTTTGTGTAAACTTGCTGACAAATAAACAGACACAAATACATAACCTCCTTGGCAGAGATAATAAAATACTGGCCAAGGACTTACAACACAGATAATAAAATTATTTTAAAAGGCATTTATAAATAGCAGATTTTTCTTTATTTTGTGGATTATATGAATGAAATTAAAGTCTAATATGGGTGGCATTCCCCAAAAAGTACAGTAAATGCAGCTTCTTACACCTGCTTTAATCACTAGTAACAACCTGTGCGAAGCCTGTCGCAACTTTGTTTGGTTTAAAACTGTGTCTGTGTTCTATAGAAAACACACTATTGTAAAGGTGCCTTTTGTGAGACAGTGAAACACTACCTTTATACTGAAAATGGCACCTGAGCACCGTTAAAGAGGATCATTATAAAGATGAGACAGAAGACAAAGTCTGGAGATCAATATTATCTGGAAGAGAGCACAGTCTCTGTATGGATTTCATATTTTTTCCTCTACACTACAGCATGGATTATAGCACAATGGAGCAATTTCTCAGAAAAAAAACACAGGCACGTCAGAGGTTAGAAAGGGAATTTCATCAAATATAATGCTTGTAAAATAATAATAGAGGGTGTTTTAACAAAAAAATCTAGCATACGTACAACATTCATACAAATGACTTGTTGCAGTATATGAGCAGCTATTTCTTTTCAATAATACTTTTCATTAGACTTGAAACATTCTAACACATGCCCCTTCATTACATCCACCTCCTGATAAATATGGGCAATTATTTTTAACCCAGACAAGAACTTGTCATCCATCCTAAGCAGCAATGTTATGATGTCAGGCTAAAAGCCTGAAGATCAATATTCGTTGAGAGGGCATGCTCGCTATTTCATGAGAACATAGATTAAAAATGAGAAGGCATAGAGGAGAGCTTTTTAAGCAGCAGCCAGCTTCATCAGCCAAGGACACCAAAACAAGAGCTATGAATGACTTCTGGAGAATATAATAGTCTTTAGTTTCCTTCCCAGAGACATGTGCTAATTAGAGCTTATAGCTAATAGATATATTGTAATTGGCTTCTATCTGGTTTAATAAGATACATTTATAATATCAAACATGTCAACCTGCAGTGTTCAGCTGGTGAGATGTTAATATTGAGACCAGGCCTCAAGTGTGCAAATCAGCAGCATTATAAGGACAAGATAAAAGATAAAGCTTGACAATCAATAGTGTGGCAGGGGAGTTCAGCCACCTTATGGATTTCATATCTGATGCTCTCCACTAGAACACAGTTTACAAGATAACTGAGCTGAAATAGCTTCATCAACAGGGCAGAGATTATTGAGAGTGATCATGTTTTGTGTGCTGTGCTGTATCCGTGTGCGTCTAGTTCGCTGTGCTTGTGAATGAGGCCATTCATCCCTCTGTCTACCTCCTTCTCCTGTCTATCTTCCCTTTTTCACAAAACTGCTTCACACAGTGAAAAGGGGAGAGGAGCGCTTTAGTTGTCTCAGTGAGGGGAGGAAAGAAGAAACAGAGAGAGAGAAAGAGCAAGAGAGGAAGAGAGTAGTTCCGAAACCCACAAGGGGCTCAGACAGTGACGAGAGAGAGAGCATACTTCTGCCAAGCAGACACTGCAGTGCGAAAGCAGGAGAAATTGGAATCTGAAGGTAGATATACAAAAAAGGGGCAGGAAGAGAAAGTGAGGAATTGCTGCCCTGCAGGCCAGCAAAGGACTGGAAAATGCTGTAAACTAGTCCTTAAGTGCTCTAACAGCTCTATGTGTGTGTATGTAAGTTAGGTCATCAAATGAAAGCAGTACATACACACACATTCAGATTAAAACACACATGCACAGAGCTGCCTCAAAGGACATCAAATTAGTCCTTTTTTTTTTTTTGGTACCCATGTCTGAATACAGGCTGAATATTGGGTCATAGGTGAGGGACAGCAGGAGAAAGGGCTCCTGGGTAGGACTGCCACACTCCACTGTCACTTCTTTATTCTCTTTGATTACATCTTTCCACTTCTCTGCACCTGTTCTTTGTCTCCTTCTCCCCTGACATCTCCTCCAGGCCCTGTCCCTCAGGCTGCATGAAATAAAAGCTTCTAGGAATAAGAGTACTGATTGGGGAAAATGAGGGCAGGTACCCAAGAGGGGGGGCAAGGCTATCTCTGTGGCCTTTGGTGTTGTCGCAGTTAGTGAATATGCTAATAGTTGCTGACATATGGCTTCCTCCCTTGTGCAGTCAAGTCAAGAAAAAAAAGAAACTTTAAAAAAGGAAATCATTGACTTGAGCTCTAACTTGAGGATAATTTTTTTATATAAAGATCATTTTTACAGTTGGCTATGATGAGATGAAACAAGGATGAGATGACAAACAAGGAAGGTCATTGGTATGTAATGATTTCCAAATTCTATTGTTCATAAGGGTAAAATTTTGCATAATTTTGAGATAATGCTGGCTTCGATCCTCTCTCAAGTTTAGAACAGTCCACAGACATGCATATCAGGTGAACTGCCGACTCCAAATGCCCTTTAGTGTGAATGTGAGTGTGAATGTGTGTTTTTTTTTTTTTTGTATGTTCTGATGTGATAGAGATGACCTGTTAAATGTATGAAGGGAAAGTGATATCAAAAAAGGACAAATGTAGAATCCATTGTCTTTTATTTTTTGCTTGTGCGAACAGTGAGGCTGATAACTTTAGAGCAAGCATAACTTCTGGAAAAACACATCATTTAAGTAGAAGTAATATTTTGAGGAAAAAGGGCCATCTGCTTTATAAATACTAAACGGGTGGCAAGATTGTGAAATTAACGTTTCATAAATTTCGTTTTTGGCTTTCTCTCTATAATTTTTAATATCCGGTTTTGATGAAGCCCTGCACATTAGGGCAATCACGGGCTTCAGAAATTACATCTTATTATTAAGTTTGAGGCATTTCACTGCATTAGTTAACAGTGAAAATGGAGAGGCAATTACATGCAAAAGCAAATGAAAATGTTGTTTGTAACTGGTACTAACTCAGTCCAATGAGCCATGGATATGACCAATCAGCACTTCTGTCTCCATTTCTGTAATGTCATGAGGAAATGAACACATTTTGGTGACATCTCATAAGAGTCTCTAGTTATATCTCTTAGCCCAGCACATCACTTGGAACACCAGGCATCAACAGAGTCGGGCCCGGTTGTTGCTTTTCCATCGAAATGACGAAGAAGTAATACCCACAAAACTGCTGAAGTCAAGTATTCTAGACATTTCTTGGGATTGGAGTCTACCATAACAAGTGGTGGTCCTACAAGCCTTGTGCTGCAAGTGGAGACAAGTGCTTCAACCCAGCATCTACTGCATGTTAGGCACATACACCTGTAACAACATTTTCAGATGATTTCAGATAATTAACCACAAGTACAGAATCCTTGGACTAAAGCTGTGAACCCCCCCCCCCAAAAAAAAAAAAAAACACTTTGAAAATCTAGTCTTGCCTAGTGCTCCATCTTGTGTGCACCACGATGTACCAGAACAGCACTTCTCCGCAGCCGAATAACAGCAGGATTAACTGCTGCCTTTTAGGATCACGTAAATCAGAACGGATAAGAAAGGGTGTCCCTAATCAGGATCCTTGAATCATGAGTTGGCTGGTAACCTGACAATGGCTGCCACAGACATTTCAATAACATTGTAATGGAAACACTCACACAGTTTGGTTCGTGACATCCAGATAATCGATGTGTCATCATGGCAAAGGATCATTTAGTTAAACATTCAAGCAGCAGTTACAATAAGCAGTCAAACTTTCTAAATTTCATGCCCTTTAAGGAAAAAAACTATGCTCATTATCAAGGCAACATTATTAAAAAATGCACATGCACATACATACACACATATTTGGAGCTGCATGTATAATACTGACAATGTGCTGCAGAAACTTTGCCTCAGCAATGAGGTCTGCAGCCACAGAGATAAAAGATAGAAAGAGGGAGAGAAGCAAGGAAAAGATAAGAGAGAAAGAGAGGGGGAAACTATGTGTCACCTGTCACAGTGCTGTGCTGCATACCCGTAGGATACAGCTCTTTAAACAGGGCTAATCTGTTTGTGCATATGTATGCGTGTGTGTGCGTGCGTGCGTGTGTGTGTGTGTGTGTGTGTGTGTGTGTGTGTGTGTGTGTGTGTGTGTGTGAAAGAGAGAGAGAGACAGAGAGAGAGATGTGACAGAGAGCCTTTTTACTCCAGTCATCTTTAAGCACTACCAACAGTAGCTAAAGCCCTGTGGGCCTGTCCGGTACGAACACACACATTCATCACACACAATCACACACACACACAGAGAAAGAGAAAGACACACATGGCAAATATCAAAATCATTCATCACAGCAGACAGGGGGAGAATGAGTAGAAAAGTAGAAAGTGAGGAGGTGAGGAGAAACTCACTAAATGTGCTCTACTCATACTGTATGTAAATACTGTGCTTTCAACTCCCTTCACACAGAGACCTCTGCTTTCCTGTGGTATGGCACATTTGGCATACACTCCTCTCTAGTAATGTGCTTTTATTGTCCTTGAAGGTTTGCAGCCGTGCATAACCCTTCAAATATCCTCAGCTTGTCAGTTCCATGCTCAGACCCGAAAGCCCCAGGTGCATAAAGCCATTTTCCTCTACATGCTTTACCTATTGGCATTTTTGAAGTGGATGCCTCTGTTTCGACATGCCTCTGTGTGATTGGTCTTTAAGAGGGCTGTAATACCACAGAGAGATTACTAGGCCTTAAGTAGATACATTATTACAGAAGTGTTCATGTAGCAGGAGGGCTGGGAATATAAAGATATCAGTTAGCGCCAAATGGTCTCTTTATTCTTCGTGCTGTATCATAAAGCACAGCTCTTCATTCTCAGACACATACAGTATCTATCAAAATTTCCCTTCACACTTGTAATCTGATGAACATGGGAAACAAACAGTACTCTCCTGTGGCAAAGGCCCATGTTTTGTTGACCCATTCATTCATCCATTCCCAACCTTCTTCCTGCGTGGCATTTGTCGCAGTATAATAACATCCCCCAACTTCCTCCTTTGCTCCTGATGGATGTGAGTTATAATTCTTGCAGCAGCTAGAGGTCTTTGTCACTTGCACGTAAACAGATGTTATTTTTGAGCATTTTTTTTAAAACAACTGATGCTGTTGTTTTTCTTGGGAGGACAGTCGGGAAACGTTAGCTGCAATTTGGGCCAAAGTAGAACTAATTTCAACTTTGAATGCGGCAGTGAGGATTTGGATTAGTGTCCAGTGCCAAAGGTTGTGCTGCATCTGGTGTGCTCTCCACAGGAAAACAATAGCTCAGTTTGACACTCTTAACAAGCAGCAAGTCAGAGAAGTAACTCGGAGACAATGAAGGTTATTTGTCTGATTTCCAGTTTTAGATGGGAAATTTTTGGCTGTCGGATCACAAAGTTGTCCTTATCTCAAAAGTTTTTCTTACAGTGCCATAGAACAAAGCACCGACTACTGACATGCATAATGATGCAGACAGTGTGACAGAAAGAGAATCTGCCAGGGGGGAAAAAAAAAAAAAATTAACCTTATCTATTGTTGCCTGCTGTTACTGTAAAAAAACACAAAATGTCTCTCTGTTGCTATCACTTTCATTTTTTATTTCTGACCTTGCCTCTTCTTGGGGTATATACAAAGGGTATACAATGGTCAGAGGGAGACAGAGAGGTAAAGAAAGATACTGAGTGTGAACTGAAGTGAACTGTGTGTGTATATATGTGTGTGTGTGTGTGTGTGTGTGTGTGTGTGTGTGTGTGTGTGTGTGTGTGTGTGTGTGTGTGTGTGTGTGTGTGTGTGTGTGTGTGTGTGTGTGTGTGTGAGTGTGTGCTGTACGTCTATCCTTTTCCATCCTCATAACCACAAGAAATGGAGGAATATTACTTGATGGAATGTCCTAAAAAGTAATAAGAATATGTCCTTGTCCCTGTGTAGGTGTGTTTGTGCGTGCATGCCCTTCCAGAGTAGGTCCACAATGATTGAGTGTGCTCACAAGATAAACAGAGCAGTAATTTAAAAAAGGAAATGACATCCCACCACCCATTTCTCCTGCTGCCTCACTCCTCACCTCGCGATTCCTCATTCTTTCTTCAGTCCATCCATCTCACTCTCCCGACTGTGTCCTCTGTCTTCTTCTCCATCCCTCCTTTTCCTCTGGCCTCTGACCACTTCTTTTGAATTTGACTGGTTATGATATGTTTTAGTCAATTCATTCAATTCAGTTCAATTCAAATCAATCCAATTCAGTTTAAAAGACTCATCTTATCAGAACACAGATAGAATACAATACAAACAGTTTGATTGGTGATTTGATCTCTGGCTCCTTATGTCCTCATGCTGAAGTGTCCTTTACCAAGACACTGAACCCCAAATTGCTTCTGATAGCCAGGCACTACACAGCATATCGAACTGGTGAATGAATGAGAGGCAAATTGTTACATTGCTTTGTCCGCTATGGTACAAAAGTGCTATAAAAGGGCCATTTGTTTTCCCACTTACACCACTACTTTTAGGTTACTCAAATCAAAAGCTAATCTAAAAGCAAAATGCTCTTTAAAAGAAGGCATAATGCATAAAAAAATCATTTTCTATTACCTATCAATACTACACTGCTCTTGGTTTTTACAAAATGCATGTAATATATGCATTGTGTGGATCCCAGGAAGACTAGTGACCACTGTTTGAAAGCTAATGGGGATCCAATGAAAGAAAGAAAGAAAGAAAAACTATGTGGGTTTTACAGGGAAAGCCTGGAAATCCTGACAGTGCATAATCTGGCAAAACACAAGGCACAAGAAATTATATTGGAAAGTATTTAATACCTGGAGGAGACTAAGGAAAAATACCTTATAGACATAAGAAAATAATAGTCTGCAAAGCATCATTAATGACATAGAATATATCACTTCATTGCAATAATTATTTAATAAAAGCATTTAATTTAGACTGAGACCTTTTAGTGGACTGCTCATCTTTACACGTATAGTAAACAAAAAAAGAAATCACCATCTGGCTTATTAGTTACTGTTTTGATATATAGGAGATACCCTTATCCAATCAAAGCAGCTCTTAGAATAATTGATATATATATAATTGTCTGACAACTAAAAACATTTATTGGAATTTATGTAATTAGTGTTGTCTTGTTAACTTGTTTTTGAAAATGTATATCATAGATGTGTGAAGTTGGCAGTGCAGTTCAGCTGTAAATGCCTGCGTGTACACAGCCAAGCTGTGTGTGTTGAAGCCTTCTTCACTGGCCTCATTACCTCCTTGTTTGCAAGAAAAAGATGCTTGCTTCTTAAAGTGCTAAGAGCCGAGCATATTTTTTTCTCAATGTGCCAGTGTGATTAAAGTTAAAAACCAATTTTACCCAAAGAGCTTTGTGCTTCCAGTAGTCTCAAATCGTCTCATAGCAACAGTAGGAACCATGACTAGCATTTTCCCAAAGCATCTGCTGAGTGTAGCTCCTAGCTAAAAAGAGAGGTGATTGGTGGACACAAGTCCTAAGTACCTCATATCTCTCTTAAAATGAGCAAAAACAGCTATTTAATTAGGAGTAGCACATCTTATTTGTTTGTATTTATTCCAGTTCAGTGATATGCCTCTTGCTCCCACAGACACTGAATCTCTGGAGTGTCATTCCTCAGCTGACCCTGCAGTCTATGACTTGCTGATCGAGGTGAACATAGCGTTTTTGGCACAGAGGTCAGGTGGGTGCAGAGTTGAGTCAATGAAGTATCACTTCACTTGTTCTACACAAACAGTCTCCTTCATGATTTCTTACTCAAATTTACAGACAACAATATAGGCCCTTGTAAATTCTATCAATTTAATAGCATTTGACTTTTTACTTTATGAATCAAATGACATACTGTATCTCAAATAAGTGTATATTGGCAGCTTATACTGTACACTTTAGGCACCAGCTGAGGGGGGTGAGTACATGTGCATCTCCAGTAACTGTATGGACAGTCTGGCCATGGGTGGAATCATACTCTGTGTAATGTACCAGCAGGCTGATAAGTATTCAAAAACAAAACATTTTCACGTGATTGTGAAATGTCCAACCAAATATCAGAAACTGTGAACAAAACTGCATTCTCTCAAACCAACCACCAGACTGTGGCTGCTGTTCGTGTGTCTGCTGAGCTCACAGCCTGTGTAAACACAGATTGTCTTAGACAGAAGGATTGGGAATCCAAAACCAGCACATTAATCATTAAAAAAAAAAAAAAAAACGTGTGAACAAAACTTGTCTTGTTATGACAAGCTACTTCTAATGCTAATGTAGTTGTCTAGTACTAAAATGAGCTCCAGAGGACACTTTGGGGAAGTAGCATGACAGCTGACATTAATTAGCAAGTGAGCACTGGATAATCTTGCATAATTTGCTGAATTATGGGCTGGGTAATTAATGTACAGTAAATAACCTTCTTGATAATGTTTCAGGTTGACCCTACCTGTAAACTTTGTTGAAACGAATGCAACGGTACCAAGGCACCAAGTAGAACTCCAATCTGTGCTGTTTGTCCTTTGAAGGGATAGAACATACTTTCATGATGTTTTGTATTTAGAGAGGAAGAATGGTGACTCTTTGACAAAATGAGTGGGCAGCACCTTCAGTTTCAGCAAACTAACTGAATAAATAAAATAAAATAAAATAAGAAAAAATAAAAATGGTTTGACCTCAATAAGACCTCCAACATTTTAATGTAATACAGCAGTGGAAGTCACCATTTGATGTTTTTGGTCAGATGTTCAAACAGCATGTTTCAACAAGTCAAAAGGCAAACAGGATTGCTTCTGGAAAGTACTGAATTAAGTCTTCATTTGGTGTTTTCATTGTCTCTTTGTCAGACTACCACATCACTACTGGAAGCAGAAGAGGGTTAGATGATTATTTTAAGTAAGTAATACACAAGGCCATGGCCTATTGGGTTGGGGATTACTCTCCTAAATTTCCGTAATTACCATTGCTCTCTAGGAACTACGACAATAATAATATACTACTTATATCTACTGCTTTTTCATAATTCATACTGCTGCAGACAGGTGTGAAGGAAAATAGCCGATCATTGGTGGTAATATTGTTTAGACTTTTATATTTTACCTTATTCCTGTCTGTTTACAGAACTTTGTGCCTTCCTTGATTTTTAATTGATATGCACTTTACACACAAAACACACTGATTGATTAATACGTAGTATGATGTTATCAGCAATAGCCCCAATTCAAATTGTTAGAGGCAATGCTGCCAGATATGTCAGTGGCTCCATTTATCTCCTTGAATTTTAAAAACCATTTGGCTTACAAGGCTTAGTAAAGTAAGGCTCGGTAGTGAATGAAAAAGTAAAAAAATAAATAAATAAATAAAATGACAGAGGAAGAGATTAAGAGACAGCGGGAGTGTGTAGAAGAATCGTAGCTTTCCCCCTCCATGTTCCTCTGACTGTAACTACACTTTCAGTCCCCCTGGGAATCTCCACACACAGAAACACTGAAGGGTAGCAGCACAGTGAACAGTCCTTGTCTCCAAGCAAAAACTCTACCTCTGCTGATGAAAGCTGAACAGACGTACACATACACATGCACGCACACACACTCACACACACTCTGTCTTATTCACCATCAATGTGTGCTCATAAATTTCCCTCTTCCCTCAAGTCAGTCCACCATAACCTCAGATGAACTTACTCGCAAGTCACAGCATCAGTGGTACACTGCAAACACGCCAACAATAGTCATGATGAAACAAACACAAGTTCTCTTGAGAGTTAACCACACATGGTCATGGTTAAAAGAGTATATCGTGTCTATGCCTTACCAGACCAAACCATACACGAAGGACAACCTCTGCTCTTGAGTTTTCTGCTGAAACCTTTCCCAGAATTTCACTACCCACATAAGCATTTCAACTGACTTCTAAAACATAACTGTGAACCTAATCTATTTTGTACATCATCCTTGGTTTACGAGAGCAGTTTGATGTTGCCCTTTCTCAGTAAAGGTATAACGAATTGACTCTAAAAGTCTTCTGTCTCTAAAGATTTCTGCATGGTCTTCAAACCCATTTCTTTTAAAAAATATCTCAATTTGCATCTTAGGCTCATGCGGAGGCTCTCACCCAGAGAATTAGAACAAGTGAGCACGTAGAGTTCCACCATGATGGTCAAACACTACCACAAACACGAGACCGGAAACCTAAGGTTATTATTATTATAGAAAAGTCAGTCAAAATGCTGGGGTAACTCTAGTGAATTACCCATGCAACAAATGTTTAAATGTCAAAGTAAACCCAGGACTGTAGCCAGAGGATGGCTGGTTCAAGTGTGGCTTGGAACCGGAATGAGTAGGTTTCTCAATTCTCTCAACAACCGCTGCTGAGGTGGCCTTGAACAAGGCCCTCAATCTTTATTGCTCCAGTGAAGCTGTTCAGGGGCCAATGAAAAGGTTGTGCAGAGATGCCTACAATGAATGAATGAATATGGCAACATAATAAAAAATAAGGGCATTGCTAGTTAAATTCCCCCAGACAGAAGATTAGAGAAAAATGTGTAAATATTTACAATCCAAAGATCTGCACCTTAGTGTGCACCTCTTTAGCACCTCTCTAGTTTTGCCAGAGCTAGATAAACCATAAAATAAAGCCCTGAAGATTCTTACAGTTTTTAAATTACCATTAACCATGACAACCAGAGTGCTGACGAGCGATCGAATGCCCATGTGCGTACTAGGGCTGCAACATGTATAAATATACTGCAGCTATGGTGAAGGTTTTCTGTTTACAGTATGAGTCACAATACACAGCTGTGGACACAGCTTTCTCCTTTGAATTTTTCTTCACACTGTGTTTTTCAGTGATTTATTTATTTTTTCTTGTTTAGGGAATCTAATGCTGAGGATTTGCCCAATGAATACAATGAAAAAAGTTTATCAGAGACGCACAGCGCCAGAATGTCCTAGTTAGAAAGCTGTCTGAAACATATTTCTCCTTGACAGAGAAATTACATAAAAAGATATGTTAAACGTGTTTCTTTTTTTCGGTTTCTACATTGTAGCCGATGATATTAGGGTTTTTATGTAGTAGTACAGCCACAGTGAATACATGCATGTCTCCCATTCAAGTGAGTGGGAAAGTGGTGGAAGACTTTTGGACCCCACTGTAAATGGTTGCAGTTTAGTCCTTTGAGTTCAGTTAACATAATCAATTTACAGATAATTGGCTTTGGGCCGAACCAATGACAACGACTAGTGGAAGACTGCTGTATCTCAGCAGAATGCTTCTCATTATTGACCAACTCTGTTTAAAAAGGGCTTTGTCATTATTAGCCTAGCTCACACAGCTAGAGGTTACTTGTTATCTAATTATAACAAATAAAAAAACAAACAAATTTTACTCAAACCACCATCAACAACTTTCTTTTTGCATTTTGGTATACAGTAATCATATCTTTGTGCATCTTTATTGCAGGGCTAACTTAATTAATTGCTCACTTCTACCAGATAAACAGTGTTTCTACATTTAAGCAGTAAATTCATGCACTGGCGTAGGTTAGCCACACTAATTTCCCTGTAGCAGAAACCATGCTATTTACATACTCCACTGGGCTTATACACTCTACGCACATCATCACACATGTGCAGATACACATTCGGAGCCTTATCTGCGCATCAAGCTTTCAGGAGTTGCATTTGATAATGACTCAGTCTCTCTCTTTCTTGAGGCTAAGCTGTTTATATGCAGATAACCACAAACAAACAGGGCAGATAATTGCACACACAACATGAAATATGAAGAAGAACGTGCAAAGACATGTGTAGGATACGAACAGCAGCTTGGATGGATGGTTGGATGAGCACTAACGCAGGAGCACACATACACAGAGATACTGTAGAATACTGCAGTTTGCCCCCTACAATCTACCTAAGAAAAATATCCCTTCTTGTTATAATTAATAACAAAAGGCATGTTTCCCAAGCTTAATGTGTAGTTAGTGTCATGTGTCTGTTCAGTATTTTGTCTCCCATCTCTCATTTTCTCTCAGTCGGCAACATTGTATGTAGCATTCACGGCAACTAAACACTCAAAAAGTACAGTGAGCTCAACATGCAGAAGTCTTCTCATGAAAAATAGATTTGCTCTATAAAAAGAACCTACATCTATACCCTCCAGTCTATTCAAGTTGTTTCTACAAAACCGGACGTGATTTGGATGAGTATGCAGAGTAATGACACTCACTATCTCTAATACTACCTGACATGAAGTGGAGGGTTGATTATGCTGCATATACCATGGTCATCTGTTTAAAAAAAAAAAAAAAAAGAGCTTGCACATTTTTTTATTGAATTTTTTAGGCTAAAAGGTTATGATGCTAAGTTAGCTGTTCATTTGTTTAGTGGGTCTACCAGTGTATAACATTATTGGCATGGTTACACAGATTGTGGCATGAATTTGCGCCACAGATGCATTAAATAAACAATGATGAATGACAAAATGTCCCTTTTTTTTTTTTTTTTAGCAAAAATTAGACAAGATGGGGGAGATATGAGGTGGACTTTGAAAAAAAAAAAATCTATGTTTGAGAAGTCAAAGTTGTTTTAAAAGACACATGCCAGCCAAACAGACAAGTGGTTTTCATATCCATGCTAGAGTTACCATGCAAAATGCAAAATGTGAAGAAAATCCTACTATAAAATAAATCTGTGTGAAGAGATTAAACCTGATCTTTCCTTCAATTTGAAACAGACTAGACTGCAGTGTAAAAGACACTTTGTAATGAATGTTTTGGGTAATAACTTATCCGACTCTTATTTTTATATTTATTTCCTTACAGATGGTTGAATGAAGCAGGGTTCCTATAAGTCTGGCTGAAGCTTGTGTTTCAAAGGTCCAGTAGAGATGCTGTGTCACAAGCGCTATGCGTGGTGCTGATACTATAACCCACCCCGAAGAGACACATGCTCAGCACCGCACCAGTGTTCTCGCAGTTATACCAATCTGTGGGTAACCATTACCACGACAACCAACCACCACACTAACGTGAGTCATCAGTCTTGTCCGGTTTACCCTCTCCCTGTTGCAGCTTGCATCTAGTTCAAGACTCTGGTGCTGGCCTACAGGATAGTGAAAGGACCTGCGCTTTCATGATCAAACCGCAGCTCTTTGAACACACTTTAAGCTGTTTATTTGGGAGGGTTGCACTTCCAATTTATCTAGCTATTATTGTATTGTATTGTATATGTTTAGTGTAAGTCGTCTGCTAAATTAATGTAATGAAATTCATCTGTGTGAGTGAGTGTCTTTTATTTCTGTTCAAAGTTACCTTAACTAAAGACTTCAGAACAAATTTCTGTGTCTGTGTCTCTGTGCTTGGGTCCTCCTCATCTTTAGCCACACAGTGTCCCTCCGATGTTATCACTACAAAAGTCTGGTATGATGTAAAAAACTACAAAGGTAATGTCTCATTATCAATATGAAAATATATACAGCTATATGCCATGTCACAAGAGGGACGTTAAAACAGGATACAGATTAAAAATAAAAAAATAACATGGCTCAGTCGACACCTACAGCTGTGTCATCATTCTTTTTATAACTACATTTACTACAATGTACTTACTATAATATAAAAAGCAATTATTATTAAATGACTAAATCCAGTCTATCATGATCCCATGGCCATGTACTACAGAAACTCAGCGTCTCTCTCCTTCTGCAGATCTAATGTCCCTCTCTACTTCTCCCTAGACGACTGCTTTGACGAAATTACCTTCCCATATGGAGAATATTACTCCACTATGCCATCTGTACTGTCATCCTATCATCCCCTTGAGCGTATGACCATGTGAGTGTGTGTGTGTGAGTATGTGTGTGAGGACTAGAGCCTGTGGGAGAATGAGCGAAGAGAGAGTAGGACATGTGTGCCTGTGTATGTCTATAGTCATGTGAATGAGTGAGATGGGGAGAGATTTTAAGTGCATGTGCATTAGAGCCAGTAAATCGCAGTGTGAATAACATTGCTATGATAAGACACAGTGTAATAATCCCCACCTAGAGCTGATTGTCATGGCTGATGCTCTTTCTCTGTGGGAGGGTTTTAGTGACTCTGTCATGTCTCACAAAGACAATTATCATTTCATGCTTACGCTACAGACAATGAAAAAGTATTTTCTAAAACGTCAAGCAGACAACAATGTGTATAATTGTTCTCTGTGCTCTGAGATTTTATGTTTTAACACAGAGCAGGTAAAACATTGTTTGCTTTTCACCAAGAAGATAGATGCGATTGGCTAAAATAGGCAACATTTACACAAATAGAGATCTGTACATACGCAGACAAAGCTGTGAGCTGTATAGGTGAGCTGAAGAGTTCCCTCTCCCTCTCTCCCTATCTCTCCCTCTCTGGTCCCTCCCGTTCCATCCTCAAGCAGACACCAAACACATTCCTGACCCAAATCTTTCCTTTCTTTTCTCACCTACTGCCTTACAAACACCAAAAGCTGTCTGAGGTAATATTCCTCTCCCCTCTCCATCATTCAGAAAGAAAGAAAGGAAGAGGGGGAGAGAGAAGGAGAGAGAGGGAGATAAAAAGATGCAGAGCAAAATTAAAGAGAGAAAAGTAATGGGCTCTGTGTTGACAAACCAAACACAATCCCACACACAGTTTGTCATTTACCTATGGGAGTTCTATATGTGTAATTACTAACTATACTTTGACAGCTATAGCAATCAAAGGCTTCAGAGTGGCGTTTTTCCCTCCAGCTGCTCAGTCGACAGACAATAATAGCTGCTAATTAACGGTATTTCGCGACTTGAAATAAAAATGCAGCATGTACTGCAGCAAGATGGATGGATGGACACAGACAGGCTACAGAATAGAAAGAAAGACATAATTCTCGAAATACGAAATACATTCGTACGACATTCTAGATACTTACAGAGACAGCCTAGACACTGCTAGACTCATGTGGAACAAACAGTGAGCAATGCCCTTTACCTTGAGAAAATCAGAGGGGTGAAAAAAACAACAGCAGTGGGGTCCTCCAGGCAGTTTGTGATCCCATTTAGTAGGCAGCCTCTGGTGATTCCTCCAACTAAAAGGGCCCCAGATGGGAAGGCTTTGACCTTGTTTTGAACTCTTTCTGCAGTGCCAAGAGGTAATGTGGATGCTCAGCTAGTTTACATTTCCCAACTGAATGCCTCTCTAAATGGAGTCATCACAGAAGCAATGATTGAGAATGTGTCATTATCACACAGACTAACCATGTTTGACATACACAGTCTGACATGCCTTTTTTTTTTTATAATATAGGGGTGATTCTACTATTCTTAATTAAGTGGGAGCACACTCCACTTACATCCATTTCTTTTGAATTAGTCTCCAATCAAGTTGTCATTGTGTGGATGGTGGTTCGATTTGCTTTACAGTGAGAGGAAACATGCTGTAGTGTATTGTCAGTAAAATAATGAAGAGCGGTAGTGTTCTTGAGTGTTAATGCTGCCAGTTTCACAGCTTGTGGAGTAATATTTCTGATAATATTGGACAGCGAGGGTCAAAGGAGGAAATATGGTGATCATCAACCATAGCTTGTCCCTTCACCTCAAATTTATCTTCTCAAATCTGTCAGAGATAGGCCAGTAGAAAAAAAAGGACCTTAATGATAGCTTTTAGGATTACAATGCACAGGATTACAAGATAGCCAACAGTCATGGGGAGCTTGGGCACCTACGGCCAATTGTGAGCAAACAGCACCCAACACTCAAAATATTACTGTACATATTACTACTAAAGTAAACAAAAGCAAAATTCTCATAAAAAAATGCACCTACAGTATCAAAAGTTAAAGTATTCTATACTGAAAGTGCACCCTGTCAGTGTTATATTTTTATACATGATTAATTTTGTTATTAGTGATACATTAAAGTATAAACAGCATTTTAATGTCTTTGCTGGTCTAGACAAAGCAAAGCTTAACTACTTTTTACACTTTCTAAGGTTAAATAAAAAGTAATGCATCATATCTTACAAAGGGATCATACTGTATATTTAGTGTGTAAAATCTTTAGGCCCCTGCACACCCATGGTTACTTATTCATGTTTCAGGCAACCCCCAGGAAAAGATGCCTTGCCTATGCTCATAAGCTGAAGTGAAAGCCCAATGAGACACTCTCTGGAACATTACCATTGCATATCCAAGCACCACAAGTCTGCAGCTTGCTTCTGAAGCAGTGCCTGGCCTTCCATCACTGTTCACTGTGTTTTGCTTCGACATATTTCTGTATGATCAGAGAAGTAAAACTACTAAGGAACCTCCTTCTGAGGCAGCAAGTGGTGCCATGGGGTGCCGCGTCTCACTGCTGTCTCAGAAGTAGGGGAGTCAGGACGCTGAACGAGAAAGATGTGGCTCAGCCAGGAAAAACCTATTGGGCCTGAAAAACATACAGTAGTCATAGCAATGCAGATAACTGCATAATTCCTCCTGGCACAGACGCACAGACTAGGATTTTATTCATGTCTCTATACTTGTGAAAATAAGAAGCCAGACACACAGAGTGCTCAGAGGTTAAAATAGAAGCAAGGGAGTGTCCATCCATCACTGTGACTGTCTGAAGAGCCAGATCGATTGTGTGTGTGTGTGTGTGTACTTGTTCTTATATCCCGGTGGGGAGTTTAGCCTGAATGCACTCTAACCCACTCGAGTCACGCTGGTGAAAAAAATTGAGGTCCTCACGGGTAGAGACTGCTGTCTGAGAGTCAAGACTTGGTTTTAGGGCTCAGGTTTGAATTATTATTATTAGGTTTAGGTCAGGGTTAGGGTAAGGGTTGGAGTTAGGCATTTATTTGTGATGGTTAAGGTTAGGGTAAGGGGTGGGGAATGCATTATGTCCCCACAGAGATAGTGGAACAAGTCTGTGTGTGTGTGTGTGTGTGTGTGTGTGTGTGTGTGTGTGTGTGTGTGTGTGTGTGTGTGTGTGTGTGTGTGTGTGTGTGTGTGCGCGTGTGCGCGCGCGCCCGTGCGTGTGCGTGTGTGTGTGAGACTATGCTCATGTGATCACGTATGCCTGCCCTCTCTGCCTCTTTATGTGTATCTGCCCCCATGATGATTGCCAGAGAGTGCATAATTAATTATTTTCTTCTACTTCCATGAGAGCCTTTCTCTCTCTTCATATGAGCCCAGCTACTGCTCTGATCAGTTTAATAGCTTTTTTGCTTCCTACTCTGTCTATTCCTATTTGTAAGTGTGATGAATTACCTGCTGGTTACCTTGGAATCTATTACCCTCGCTGAATACCAATGGACCATTAGAGATGAATTGGTTCAAGGCCGACCCTGGCTTTGCGGTTTGGGAGAATCTCAGGGTTCTCGAGGAGCAAATACAGGTTTTAACCAATGCAGACCGACTTGCAGGTGTATGCACACACGCAATACACCCACATAGATGCTGGGTTTCTCCAATCAGAGGCACAAAGTGGCAATAGTTAAACTATAATAATACAACAATGAATGACCAGAACCTTTTGTTGGTGTTTTTGTTAATTTTTTGTTTGCATTTGTGAGTGTGTATGTGTGGGTTCACGCACGTGTGTGTATGTGTGCTTCTATATGTTTTTGTGTGTTTGTGTGCGTGTGTGTGTGTGTGTGTGTGTGTGTCTGTGTGTGTGTGTGTGGTTGTGTATGTGTATGTGTGTGTAAAGGTCATGCCTCTCATCTCTAAGCGAGCCATAGTGAGAAGTACTGAGTGGCAGCACTCATCAATATTAACTAATGCCCTTCCTTTCATCCACATCATAAATCCATGGAAACAAACCCACACAAAGCTATGGGGACGAGTTCTTGTTTTGTGTGTGTGTGTGCCTGCATGGTAGAGAGAGAGAGAGAGAAAGACTGCAATGGGATGGTGACTATTATGATTAAGAAGAACTGTCAAGTACAATGCACTAGAATTCAGTACAACAGTGCTGTTTAAAATATATGAAATTTATTAGATATATGTTCGTATAATTGCAGAGACAGATAGATACTCTAGGTGATACATGTGATGACATAGGTGTAGGTACAGTATGTCCTTCAACAGCTTCTGTGTTAGTTTGAGTCTAAATAAACCTACTATGCACACACAGCTTTTGTCCCACACCAAAAACCACTTAACAGCTAATGAGTAATGAGACAGCGTGATGACAGACAGTGAAGGGTGTGAGAGAGAGAGTGACTGCTTGTAAGGTGATAAAACAAAAATAAATGGTGAGCACGACTCAAGGAAATTGGAGGAAAGGAATAAAGAAAGGAGAACAATCAGAAAACTAAGACAGCAGAAAAGCACCACGTGTTGTTTGTGATTATGTGCAGGTGCATGTGTGTGCTTATGAGTGTACAAAAGCAAAGTGAGAGGAATGAAAGAGAAAGAGAAGAAAGTCTGCAAATGGAAATCCTTTGATCAGTACATGAAAACAATAGCAGCTAAGCTGAGAGAGTGAAGTACAACAAAAAAGACATCACAGACAATTACTGCGAACATTGCTCCATTCATTATAAACACCCTTGTGTTTTGCTAAGGCGATGTGTAACACTTAAAATCCACTGTCATCTCTTCTCATGCTTTTCATCTTCCAAATGCCAGAGCGTGAAAAACAAACATAGAGGAAACAGGCATTTTTCTGTTTAAAGCTATCAAGCTATCAAGTCCAGTGGGGAAATAGAGGTCTTATTGAAACACATTAGACAGACAGACAGACAGAGGCTCTTATGGGGTGTGTGTGTGTGTGTGTGTGTGTGTGTGTGTGTGTGTGTGTGTGTGTGTGTGTGTGTGTGTGTGTGTGTGTGTGTGTGTAAAAGTGTGTAGGTGTGGGGTCGGCTTGTGTGTTGAAAGAGACAGAGTCTGCAGTTTATCCAAGTGAAGTCACATTACCTGGAGGGAACATGGGTAGTCAGTGAGAAACCCTGCACGGTCTAATCATATTATTCACTGTTCATTACTACTGCAGCTTGAACAAACAAGAGAATACAGTGCTGACTCGGAATTAATTTCCAGATTGAAAAAAAAAAACTAAAACAAAATACTTCCATCCCTCTGACTGCAAAACAGTACATCAGGTTAATTAAATTGTTTTTCTGATTGTTACTTTAATATCACTTGGCTGAACCAGATGAAACATTGCAGTATGCTGTAGGAGGATTT
This sequence comes from Xiphias gladius, assembly GCF_016859285.1. Taxonomy (NCBI): domain Eukaryota; kingdom Metazoa; phylum Chordata; class Actinopteri; order Istiophoriformes; family Xiphiidae; genus Xiphias; species Xiphias gladius. Next base: position 12,761,893 of record NC_053406.1, on the reverse strand, counting down.
AACTCAATCAGCTTCAGGGTTGGTAGTCTGTAAAACCTGCAATAAGACTCAAGTCTCATTCTGTCTCATCTTGCCTCGAGGAACTGCAGACCCACAAAAAAGAATTTCATTAATATGAGTTTCAGTGCAGCATTTGTATCAGTATGATCCCCTAAATGTTGTTTCATTGGCTTTTTCATTACAATAACTAAAAGTTATTGTACGCCTACAGCGCATGAATATCAGTGAAAAATGTTGTCAACTGACATCTTTAGTCTGAAAATATTTGAGATGTTATTGCTCTTTACAAACACCTCACATTTACATTGAATCATCACTACCTGTTTGCTCTAATTTGTATTAAATTGTTCTAATTTTCTGATCATCATTGTTTTGAAATGTCTTTAGAGACATATTAAGGCATCTTTAGTGACATGTTCTAAGACTTTCTAAGGCACATTTATGACATGGCATCCTGTAATTTGAAGTCTTTGTAAAGCCACAAACACAACATTGACAACATTGCCAAACAGTTGCCTATTTACACATCCAGCAGATTCAGAGCAGCATTATCATTAATTCTGAGTTGTGTGTCTGTCCACCTGATGAAGTTCAATGTCCCATCCCCTTTTAGCTCTCTTTTTGTTCTCCAATAACTTGTGAAGGAAATATTTGGTTCTTAAGCTGCTAAATCCTCAACTACGTTCACCAGCTAGTTACTAACTGTGTCTGTCTTTTGGTGATGGGCAAGGAGTATACAGTGGGGTTTTAGCTGATCTGGTGAGAGTGTCACCTGCCACTCTGGCAGATTTCAGCTCTCTCCAAAGGTTTTCAATGGGATTTAGGTCAGGACTCATTGCTGGCAAGTTTAAAACAGTCCATCTTTTCCTTTTCACCCATTCTTTGTGCTCCTCGATGTGTTCTTTGGGTCGTTGACCTTCACCTCAAACTTAGTTTTCTGACACTGAGGAACACATTCCACTGAAAATACCTTGGTAATCTTCTGATTTCTTCATTCCTTTCATACATTCAATGCCTCCAATACCAGAGGCAGCAAAGCAGCCCCACAGCATGATACAACCTCCACCATGTTTTACTGTAGGTAGGATTTTCTTTTCCTTATGGGCTTCATTTTGTCGTCTATAAACAAACTGAAGCTCTGCATTCCCATAGAGCACTAATTTGGTTTCATCTGGCCATAGAACATTATCCCACAAAGTCTGTGATGACCGCTTATCTATGAAAGTTTTTTCAAACATTAGTCTTGGCTTATTTGTGCCCTTCTTTCAATAGTGGTATCTTCCTATGGAACCCTACTCGGTTTAGTGTGCAGCGTATGTTACAGGCTGAAACCACCAATCCAGATTACTCCAGGTCAGCCTGATGCTCTTTAGATGATTTTGCGTTGTGTTTTTTCCACGATCCACATCAACATTTTGCAAACTTCTCTCATTGAGTTTCTTCTTAACACCACGTTCTGGAAGCGTCTTAACAGTTTTATGACAGTGAAACCTCTTGATAACATTACGAACTGCTGAAACAGGGATTTCAAGATCTTTGGCAATTGCCTTGTAGTCTTTGGAACTATTATGTTTTTTGATAATAGCGTTTTAGCTATATAATAGCGATGCTTATAGACAGCTCTCTTGTCTTCGCCATTGTGAAAAAGAAACTGGAAACAGTCAGCCTCTTCTTATGCAGTAAAACCATCGTTTATTGGTTAATTCAGGTCATGTGAACACTGAAATTTAAGAACAGGTGAGTCTTATTTGTTTTTTATTTTGTTTGAGGAACTCATTTAAATTCTTCAAAAGGGTGCCAATAATTGTGCTGAGTGTATAATTTATTTCTATATTTTTATTTCACTATATAACAGCATTTTTTTGTTGTTGTTGTTTAGTAACTGGAAATTTTATTAAATATTCTGATTATACAAAGTTGGTTAATTTGCATTTATTTATGAAGTTATTCTAAATTATATACTTAAAATTCAGGAGTGCCAATAATTTCAAGCAGGACTGCACTCTCAGTATACTCTAAGCATGGACTAGGTCTTAAAAATTGTGAAAAAGGGTCCAATCTGTTTCGTACACTTGGTAATAAAGAAAAAAGATTGTCATAACGGTTGACAAATGTTCTTAAATATTATAGTCTAATGCTGCCTGTGCATCCCAGTCCTCAGCTCTAGCTTCTGAAAGCAAGAACATTTACTGCCTTTAAAAAAAACCCTCACTATTGTTAGTGAGGTGAGATATCAGTTTTACTCCGTGGCTACCTTTTTAATGAAAGAAGTGAGAAACACTGAGAAGCAGTTTTTTCTATTTTACCACTAAATGAAACCAGATTACCTGGAGCAAATGTGCGGATTCACTGCGACATGCTGCATGGTCCAACAATATTGCTTGCTGTTTGGTCATTACTCCTGAGGCTAGAATAAAATGATGCGATTCTTCAGGGAGCACTTACAGCACTCCACATTAGCCACAATATGCATGCATTGAATACTGTCCAGCATTTTGGTCGTCACTAGTGATTCAAGGAAAAAGACAAAATGTGAAGACTGATACTATGATGAGGTATTCAACCACAAATGCATGTGCACACACACAAAGCTGTCAAGAGATATGAAATTACATTTACTGTCAGTTAAGCTGACTGACCAAAAGTGAATGAAGGCAAGTAAGAAAACAAAAAGCTAGACTCTATTTCTACATTGCATTGCAAGTATGTTTTCTGTTTGTGAACACCTACTTGGACAATTTTCTTGACCTTTTTTCAAGTTTTTAAGTTTAAAAGTTATTTAAGAAGCAGTTGAGGATGAAAACTTTTTGAAAAAGTAGATGCTAAATGGACAGAATTTATATAGCGCTTCTCTAGTCTATCAACCACTCAAAGCACTTTACAATGTACAGTATGTCTCATTCACCTATTTAAACACTTCAATGCGCTTTCTGGAGGAGCCAGGGACCAAACCAGGAACCTTCGAATTTCCAGACAGCCCACTCTACCTCCTAAGCCATGCCGCCCAAGAGGTACTGTAGCTGACTCAAGAAGACTCGTAACCCTAACCTTAATCCCAAATCAAGACTAGTCCTAAAGCATTCAAATAAAGACAAGTTCATTTTGCACTGTTCGTGCGTATATATGACCAGTATAGTTTTGCAGGACAGTACGAAACTTTGCTATAATAACAGTAACCATCTCTATGAGTGTGTGTGTGTGTGTGTGTGTGTGTGAAAGAAGCCAGACTGATTTCAAAACTTCCAGGAGTAGAATTCCAGTAGTTTCTGTTATTTCATGCAGTTATCTTAACTGGATAACATAAGAGCCATTTAATTCAAGAGGCAGCTTTGAACGTCTTGGTCAATAGAGCTGCCATCTCCAGAGCTTGCAGGCGCAGGATTCATGACATTATGTGGGCACAGTATGCACAGAAAAATATCAATTGAGCTGCAATGCATCTCTGTATGTATTGTTGCTCTTGAATACTGTTTCATTATCACCATTCCAGCAACAAAACTTTTAACTCACCGCGAAATTGGAACACAAAATAAAGCATTAAAATTACAGTGTTATTACAAACTGGTGACAAAGAAAATAATGTTCTAGTAAAGGGACCTGTGAAGCGGAAAAGTCAATCCATTGTTACCATGCTATTACTCTGAACCAGATTATGTATCTTGATGCCAGGAAAAGCATTTGGAGTTCCGCCAGATTCATCTGGCCCTATCGGTGTGCCTGTAACATGAATAAACAAAGGCTTGCTGCAATGTAAGTCTCCTTGACATGCCAAGGTTTCAGATATCATTTCAATCTATTTCCCCCAGTGTGGCCATTAAAAAGACATATAACCATGCAAAACGTCACCTATAAAGATGATGGTACAGTGCTTTTATTGAACGCCTCAAATCAACTACAAGATGACTGAACTGTTTAATGCAAGAAGTGAGCTAGGTAGATTCATGGAGAAATGCTGTATGTGGGGAAGTTGGAAATATATGGACAAGTTGGCGAAATGATGATGATGCGCATATGTGTCAGAGAGAGGGAGAGAGGGAGGGACTGTGTAAAATAAATTATATTTGTGTGTGTATGTGTGTCTGTGTGTGTGTGTGTGTGTGTGTGTGTGGGTGCTGTGGAGTTGTAGCAGGGTATTCCAGGAATCTATTTGATCAAAGCTCCAAGCCTGGACATGTAGAGTGAATTTGAAACACTGATGAACTCTATGAAATTGTGTGTTTGTGTGTGTGTGTGTGTACATGTGTGTAATTATAGTTATCACTGTATTAACACCTTTTCAATTAACAACTAAATCACCACAGAAGCAGTAATTTTCTTGTAAGAACTGTTTAGAACAATCCGCCTAAAAATGTGATTCGTCAGTTTGTGAATAGCAACTGAAAAGTTGACCTCCATGTTGTCAATATGGGTCGCTCTGTTGGCCCGCATGTGTCACCTCTGTAGCTGCCCCTGACATGTAGTTACATTTTTCAGAAGGCGCATGTTAGCTCTGGCGTGGCCTATGGTATTGCTAGAGTGGCTACGTGTGTAGGCGCCGTAGCAATGCTGTGACCATAAACCAAGCTTTACCAGTTACTGGCGCAACCAAGCACACTTCTGACCGCACCCAACCACACCCATCATTGGTGCTGGGCATGGACAGGGGTTTAACATGCTTGAGACCCTCAACGAGGGAGGGCACCAAATCACTGCTTCTAAGCCTGATATTCACTTAGTCATTTAAAGACATTGATAATAGTTCTGTGTTTTGTAGTTTAGTGGTGGAACAACCCTTGTTTGTACACTTCACATATGACACTTTGGTAAAGAGAGAGATGATGGCAATCAGAAAAGAACACCCAGTGACCCCATTCCCACCTCCTCTGCAGAATGATGCCATTATTGTTTACTATTTCGATGTTGTCTTTCTTTGATTGTACCCAGCAGAGCTAACAGATTCAATCTAACACACCCTGACTGACTCACACACTGATCGCATCCCATTTACACTGCCTCAAAAATGATTTGAAACAACCCAGGTTCTGGTCTCGAAGTGTTTTTGAGGATTACAGATTTATTCTAAAAGTGGCAAACATCAACAACTAATAGGAGAGCCAAGGTTACACTGAGGTGAAGCGTAAATATCTAATTAGACTGTTATATTAATTGTAATATATAAAACATGAATTAACTAGAAGGGCACTCAGACAGCACAGACCTCCACCAAGGCCAATGTCAAACAATATACACCAGACTTCAGAGAAAAAAATTCAAATTCATAGCAAATGATCGAGATCTGCCCCAAAATTTAATGGGTTCTTCCCTGGCCCATGCTCCACCCCTCCACCATGTTCAGTGCAAATCAGCTCAGTAGTTTTTGCATAATCCTGTTGACAAAAAAAACACTAAACAAACCATCAAAATGACATGGGTGAAACATAACCTCCGTGGCTGAGGTAATAAAAATGTGAAAAAAGATAAGATTGGTACATTTGTCTTGTCATGAGTGCAGGTCTAAAAACCATTACCTAATTCAGGATCTTAATCGCGACCACATCTCCAAATTAATTAATTTTGTTCTTAACTCCAAACAACAGTTTAACTCAGTCTGGCTGCAAAGATAATCAGGTGCAGCCTGCATGTAAAAGCAATCTGTGGCAGTCAGTAAAACATAAACAGCATTGATTTATCAATGATTTACAATAGGCACGATCTATATTAACTCTACATGACAAATGAGGTTATGCATCGCCGCAAAAATAAACCATCCAAACCACCACACCACACTACACATCATTATCAGCATTATAATTACTGCTATATAGTAGGTACAGCATAGAATAGAATAGAGTAGAATAGAATAGAATAGAAAAATTGATCATTTGTCTTAGTTTTGGACATGAAATGGATTTAAATAGAAGCATTATTCCACAAATCAAGAATCCCATTTATAGCTGTGGCAGCACATCATCATGTCTCTCAGCTCTGGCATCACAAACCAGGCATAACCACCTCTTTGTTACAAATTCTTTCCTCTCCATTTCTTTCTTCTCCGTCCCTAATTCACCTTATCATTTTCTGTCTATCTTCATCACATTCTATCTCAGCACGTTTTTTTTCACAGTACACAAACAGTCACATGCTCATGTGTGCCCATGCACCTCAGTGACATACAGGTGTGCACACACACATTCAGTATGGACAGAAATGTCACTGCACACACACACACACACACACACACACACACACACACACACACACACACACACACACACACACACACACACACACACACACACACACACGTTCACTGCAATGCAGTGTTATAAAATAAATGCACTTCATGTGCATTATTTTCTATAAGCCAGTGAATAGAGACATAGTATTGAGCCCACTGGAATAGTGTGCTTCTCTGGCTGAGACACATCACAAAGACACACACATCTACACAGATGCAAGAAAGTAAAACACAAATAAACATCTACAGTACACAGGTGTACATATCTATATACTACAAAAGAGACACATGGGTATGCATGCGCACACAGGAAACAACAAAGAAAGATTGACGGTAGCAGAGGATGGGGCCAGACCCTGGGAGAAGAAAATGGGTTGTATTCATCTGTGAATAGAAAAAAACGATGGGGACCAGGGATTTTTATGATCCGTTCACGCTTCCTGAATACTAGAATAGAGAGGAACTAGCCAAGGTCAGAGGCAGAATTCCCCATTCTAATTCGGAGCGTTACTCACCACCCGGAGCAAGAGTCAGGGATTAATTTAGAGATCCATTCACCACGCCTGTGCAGGAGTGGGTTGGGGGGAGATGGACAGTAAAACATGACGAACAATAGAGGAGCAGAGGAAGGGAGACAGAGTCTGAGGAGATGAGGGCAACAAGAGAGAGCGTAAAAGACAGACAAGTAGAGAGAGATAGAGAGAAAGAATTAGAGAGATGGAACAAGTGGGCAAGAACCAAAGAAAGTGGTTATGTTTGTTATGTGTAGCCTGTGGAGCGAGAGCATACGGTTCAACTAGAAGAGCATCAGTTTCCAAACACTCTTCCTCTTATAGCCCATTGCCTGCATGAGTGTGCATGTCTATGTGTGTGTGTGTGTGTGTGTGTGTGTGTGTGTGTGTGTGTGTGTGTGTGTGTGTGTGTGTGTGAGTGTGTGTCTGTACACCAATTTGAAAAAGGTAGACAGACAATATGTAAGCAGAGACAAACCTCTGGAAAGGGAAATGGAAATAGACACATAGGTAAGAGAGGGAGAGAAACAGCAAAAAATAGTTGATAGCTGAGTAGAAACAAAGTAAAATAAAGGAAATCTCAAAGTAAAACACAAGAGAGAAGAAAAAAAAAAAAAAAAAAAAAAAAATATATATATACACACACATAGAAGGCAGGCGTTATTCTACTGTGTACTTCTCATATTGTCAATAAGCCCAATGAAAAGACCAAAGCCAACAATGCGTTAGTCCACATCTCAGTACTTTCTGACTTCACTGTCTGTGGCTCTGAGCCCTCAGCCCATGTGTTTCAACTCAAGACATAAATCTTTAAAATTGGGTCATAAATACATACATAAATATAGTTTAATTTTCAAATAGGACACTTAATTTCCTCAAACAGCTGGGCACTGCTGCTTTTAGCAAATTTTATACATACAGGAATAAATTTTATATTTGATCGGGACTATTTTCAACCATGAGTTTTTACAGCAGCAAGATGTTATACTGTGCATTCAGAAAGTTATTCAGACCCCTTCACTTTTTTCACATTTTGTTATGTTGTAGCCTTATGCTAAAATTGTTTAAATTCCTTTTCCCTAATCAATCTACATTCAATACCCCATAATGACAAAAGAAAAACAGAGTGCTAGAATTTTTTGCAATTTTAGTAAAAAGGAAAAACTTAAATATCAAATTGACACATGTATTCAGACCCTTTGCTATGACACTTGAAATTTAGCTCAGGTGCCTTTAATTTCTCTTGATCATCTTTGAGATGTTCCTAGACCTTTGGAGTCCACCTGTGGTTAATTCAATTGACTGGACATGATTTGGAAAGGCACAGATCTGTCTATATAAGGTCTTACAGCTGACAACGCATATCAGAGCAAAAACCAAGCCACGAGGTCAAAGGAACTGCCTGCAGAGCTCAGAGACAGGATTGTGTTGAGTCACAGATCTGGGGAAGACTACAAAAAAATTTTGCTTCATTGAAGGTTCCCAAGAGCACAGTGGCCTTCATAATTCTCAAATGGAAGAAATTTGGAACGACCAGGACTCTCCCTAGAGCTGGCCGCCTGGCCAATCTGAGCAATCGGGAAAGAAAGGCCTATGTGAGAAGGTGACCAAGAACCCGATGGTTACTGTGGCTGAACTCCAGAGATCCTGTGTGGAGATGGGAGAAACTTTGAGAAGGACGGCCATCACTGCACCACTCCACCAATCTGGACTTTGTGGCAGAGCGGCCTCTCCTCAGTTAGACACATGATTGCCACTTGGAGTTTGCAAAAAAGCACCTAAAGGACTCACAGACTGTGAGAAACAGGATTCTCTGGTCTGGTGAAACCAAGATTGAGCTGTTTGACCTCGGTTCTAAACGTCATGTCTGGTGGAAACCAAGCACCGTTCATTGCTTGCCCAGTATCATCCCAATGGTGAAGCATGGTGGTGGCAGCATCATGCTGTTGGGGTGTTTTTCAGTGGCAGGGACTGGGAGGCTGGTCAGGGTTCAGAGAAAGCTGAACAGAGCAAAGTACAGAGATATCCTTAATGAAAACCTGGTCCAGAGTGCTTGAGACCCCCAACCGGGCCAAAGGTTCACCCTCAAACAGGACAATGACCCGAAGTACACAGCCAAGACAATGCACGAGTGGCTTAGGGACAACTACTTGAATATCCTTGAGTGGTCCAGCCAGAGCCTGACTTGAACTAAATTGAACATGGCTTTCCACCGACGGTCCGACAGACAAAGCTTGAGAGGCTCTGCTGTGAAGACTGGCAGAAAATCCCCACATCCAGGTGTGCAAAGCTTTTCTTATCACTTTGACATTATGGGGTATTGAGTGTAGATTGAGGGGAAAAAACTAATTTGAACAATTTTAGAATAAGGCTGCAACATAAAAAAATGTGAAAAAAGTTAAGGGGTCTAAATAACTTTGAGTGCCCTGTATATGTGAATGACTCAAAATGAACAGAGGGGCCGAGTTTATGGTAATAAAAGATTATGTACAAACATGCATGTCCTCCTCAGGATGAATGTATTAACTTTGGCGATCTGTTAGTCAATAAGTTAGTCTTGTTAATGTTTTCTGAAAAATAATTGAGGTCTACCACAGTAACAAGCAATCACACTTTGGCTACGCAGAAATACTATGCAGGATCAATTCAATGTTGGTCTTGGTCTTGTAATGTGATTTGTTGACATTAATAAAATATTACTGGCCATATCCTTTAATATGCACTTTCCCAAGTATAGTTTCCCATAAATACAGTAGATTAAAAAAATCCTCTTATTCCTTACTATCTGAAAGTGTCACACATAAATTCTGTATCAAGTCTTCATTGAAGCTATATGATGTTTAAATTTCCTGAAATCTTAAAACCCAAGACTGACAGGTCGTTTGGGTTTAAGTGGATATACTGTAGTAGAATTAGGATTGAAAGTAAAAAGAGAGAACAAGGTTTCTGTCGGGTTCGGACTGGCCATCAGACCCACTGGGACAAATCCCGGTGGGCCCTGTGGTGTTTGTATGAGAGCGTGCTGCAGATGAGGGACTGGGCTCACTAGCCAATCGCAACCAAGTTTGAATCCTCACCAACCCGAGATGTAGCATGTGATGATATTTTTGGGTGGGAGGAGCTAGATGGACTATTAATTTTCCAATCATTCAGGCTGTCTATTCATTCATGTGGGCCAACAATACAGGGGGTGGGAGAAAACAAACAACAAACTTGGAAATTGCATGAAACTGTTTGATTTATGATTCTATGTGACTTGCATTTGGCTGCAGTAAAATCCTATAATAATGCTTTCCAGGGATAAAAGATGTCTACATTCATTCTATTCATGCATAAAACAACACAAATCAATTGCCAGATAATATTCAAAATTTTTCAGACTTTGAAGCACTTGTAGAGAACACCCCCCCCCCTTTTCAGTAGCCTTGCTTGAGAGTGTAGTGGCTTGTGTCAGCTTTCGTTTACAACCTGGAGATATTTAAAGAATCTTGTTAAACACATTGGTATAATACCATAAGGAGAAGTCCTGTATTTTTGTATTGTACTGTATTGATTTTGTTCGTGCTGCCTAGTTAACAGCCCCTGTGGTCAATTTATGAAAGTTTAATGAGATAAGGAGGTATCACATTACAGTACAATCACTTGAAAAATTCCCTAAAATAAGATGGATGCACCATAGGACTGTGTTAACTAGGGAATATGATATAATTTGATACCCTTGAGGGAAATTCAGCTTGTAAGGACAGTACAAAAATCTCGGTACAGTCTAAGGTGATGAAAAACTTTGAACAACTTCGCATTTTGCAGCAAAGAAAACACAGATTTTCATACTGTCATGCTGTTTTCTTTAATCAACATAACCACCATATACTTCTCAAGCCCACTACTCTATTATTTTGTGTTTTATCAAAGTGCAAATAAATCAGCTCACTCAAAAACGTATTAAAACTAACAACTGAACCTCTGTCCCCTCAAATGCAATGACATTATAACACACTTCTCTCACACTTCTCTCACCAGGAGGCAGATGAGCAAGAGGATTACACAAAGGGTATCCTGTAGAGATTGTTGCCATTTCAAACAAAAACACACTGGGGCAAACACTCACAAGCACATACAGAGATGCATCTAACCATATTAAAGGCAAACGCATTAGATTAGTGTGGCTTTCAGCGGTGTCACTCAGCAGATGTCAGAAAGCAAATAACCAAACTTCTTCTGTCAACTGAAGACACAGTTACAATAAAGCCACTGTAAGTGAGAAGCTAAGTTAAGACATCCCACGGTCAGTGAGATAAGAGAATAACAATGATTGTGCCAATAATCTTCTTTGTGATGACAAAATATGATCAGTTACATTATTTTCAGTAAATTGTACAAGTATTGGCCAAGTGGCAACCAAACACACCAGCCAGACTGAAGGAACAAAGTTACTATAATCCCCTTCCACCAGCCAACTGTGTGTTCATATGGAAAAAACATCCATTGCCATTGAGAACAAATACACACTACAGTCCAAAAAAACTGCAAAGCATAACTGCGGGATGATGAGAGGGCGTCTGGAGAGAACATCATATAATCACAAATTTAAAATGACGTTGACAAAAAAAAAGTTCCAGCATGTTATGTTTGGTTATTCTTATTCTTTTGTTATTTTTGATCTAACACACAACAGACAAATGTCCATTGTAAAATATGTTAAATACACGTTCAAATTAAGAATAGCTAACATTGCCTAAATCGGCCAGGACCTGAGGATTCTTCATCAACTCTTTACAATGTTTTTTGAGACACCATGAGCAACTTTATATTGCTTTTATGAAATCACAGAAAATAAATATTTAACAGGAATTGCATATATTGTGATGAATATTGTTATCTCATTATATGGAAATTTTTTATCGTAATAACATTTTTCGTATTCAGCACACGCAAAGACCTGTAGCATGCTGAGCAGCTCTGAACAGTTGGCAACTTTTGGCTGCCCAAAGCTTTGTTAACACTGATGTGCCAGTACAAACATCACGTCTTTCTCGCAAGTTTCCAGGTCAAGAGGCCATGCGAAGGATTAGATCTAATCTCCAGGATGACAGACAGGGATGGTGAAACATTAGTTGTCATCCCTCATAAGATCAGAGAGGACTTTAGCACCAACTGCTCCCCTCTGCTCTGAACACAAAGGACCAATTTTCACCACTATCTGCAACTGCTCCGAGACTATTTTTATAGTTGTAATAAGCTGCAATACTGGGTTATATTACCTTTTTTTGTAGATGGGATGAACAATGCTAAATGGGAATATATGTGGATAACATATAAAGGAGCAAAAGTATGAGTAAAAACCAGAGTAGGCCATAATTGTTGGCAAAATTAACTCGTGACATCGCCTGTACTCTACAGCATCTAAAATCAACATTTCAAAATGGCATTTTGTTCTACAGCTGTTACACAACAGCCAATTTTCAAACAAAGTCCACCACAGAACACTCAGCTGCTGTATTTTGTGTGACGAAGATAATGAAGTTGCAATCTGATCCTTTACATAACTCGAGTTCCTAATTAAACCAACTTTTATCCAACAGTATGGTGGGGAGAGATTTGATAGAGACTGAAAAACAAACATGTAGAGACAAAGTCCGACAAGGACAGAGAGAAAGCAAGAGAAAGAACACTCGCATGTATTTGTTTCAGCCTCATTTTTAGTCACACACACATTTAAACACTTACATGCATTGGTGACGGCGAAGCTGTTGGCGGTCTCTATGTTGTCGACATGCGGGACCAGGTTAAAGGGAGCTTCTGTAGCATTAGGGCTGGTGTTGTGAAGGAAGATAGCTAGTCGAAACGCTGTATACTCCTGATCAGTATTCCTAATGAACAACCCGCCTAGAGAGAGGAACAAAAAGAGAGGGCAAGGAGGAAAGGAACATGATGGAGAGGAAAGGAAGTGAGTTATTGTAGGGCGGTGATGGGTCGGATGGGAGCACGGTGAGAGAGGGAGAGAGACAGGAAGAAGGAGAGTGATGTGGGAAAGAAGGATAGATAGGGAGGGAGGGCAGAGAAAAACAGAGGAGGGGAGGGAGAGAAGAAAGCCAAGATCTTCATTAGCTTTGTTACAAAAGGTAATTTGTCTTTCAGCACATCCTCACTCTCACATACACATAAACATGACTACAAACACACTTATGGATACCCAGACTGCGCATTTCATTGATAAAACGGGAGAAAGACAGAGAGAGAGGAGAGGAGAAAAGAGAAACAACTAAGCTGACAGGAAGGCAGTCAAAGAGATAATGAGTTGAGAGGATATAAAAGAAAACAGAGGAGAAAGTCCAGATCAAAAAGTGGCACCTAAATAAAGGAGGAGCATGGGCCATGAAAAAAAGAAAGGGAGAGGGAGGTGAGTGCTAAGCGTCAGTTGGCCTTTAAAAATGAGAGTATCTCTCAATGCGGCCCATCTGACAGAATTAGAATGAGAGGGGGAGAGAAGAGATGACAAGAAATAGTGAAGAAGACAGTATAGGGTTAAAAAAAATTAGGGGAAGAGTTAAGGAGAGGAAAAACGTGAACAAATTTGGGAAAGAGAGAGATCTAGTATCTATGGTGAAGGCTAGCAGATCCCCACCTCTGTTTTAGAAAAGCTTTGTAAAGCTTGTACTGTAAACCAACACCAATAACTATTATGGAATAAACTGTAAATATAGAAATACATGTACAGGTATATACATGTTATTGGCATCAGTAAAGTGGAAAACAATAGCAAGATATCACAAATGAAAGACAACTGGCAGAGTCACTGTGTAATATAATCCAGAGTGTTGTAGGTGGACATGGACAGTCAGAGAAGATAGAATAACCACAACAGAGCCATAATCAATATAGTGACCAAATATTCACAGAAAAAGCGGACAATTTCAGGTGCTATTATGGGAAAATTTAAAGCTGATATTGAAGTGGCAACATTTGTTTCCTAACGACACCTACTACATGAGAAATATAATTGCCCACTGTTTGTCTCCATGAATAAATGTGTTAATATTTTCAATAACTGAACTGAACTGTTGAGTTAAATTGGCTGTGTGTTTGTGGAAATGACTGATGTCTGTTTGTTACGCTACTACCATACTTCCACATTACTTCATACAGTATGTTGGACTGAAGTAAAGTGATTTGACTTAAGTTTAACTGAATCAGACTCAGCTCAACTCAGCTGGATTACACTGGCAGACTGTGAAGCCTTGACATCACATCAGGAGAGAGACGAAAGAGAGGGAGGGAGAAAAGATGACAAAGGAGGAATTGGGAGGCAGAGCATATTGAACAAAGCAGTTGTCACTACATAACATGTTACTTGTCTCTGTCTGCATTTGTGTCTCATTCGTGCTAAACATTCACCTTTGCTTTCTCGGTGTCTCCCTGAAACGTAACTATGCCCCTTTGTAGATCAGTCACCAAAGCCAGACACTAAACACACACACATGCATACACAAAGACGAAACATCTTGAGCATATTCGGTAATGTGCAAAGTACATTTTGCATTAACAGGATTACTGATTAAGTTTAATTAACATTAAAGTCCCCTGTTTATGGTTATAAATCTGGAGTCCAAGGGAAAACCATGGTGTCTGTTTTTAGGGTAGAATTTTAACCTTTAAGCACACACATTCACAGACATGCCAGTGTCCCAATATGGCACATTATTGCACCAGTTTCTTGCATACATTTCAGAAACATCAGTCTCTGTCCCTCTCTCTCTCTTGCAAATACACACAGGCAAAAAGAAACGATCTGTGCTTCCACCGATATTACACTTGTGTGCAATGCAGAGATACGGAAATGACTCCTCAAGTGAACTGCTGGAGAGCCGAGTGTATGATCAAGTATGTATATTTGAGTGTTTAAAGGGGACAGTCAGTGGGCGAGGGGGGAAGTGTGGATGTGTGTTCTTCTGCATGCGCACACATGCTTTATACAGTATTTATGCACATGCATACATGTTCACTGTGTGCACACATGTATGCATGCCTGTGTAAAAGTGTGCTCTTGCATGCTTTACGTGCGTGTGGATGCATATTTGCAGCTGTGTGAACAGCATAAAGTATGTGTTTTTATGACTGCGTGTGCACACTCTACATGCACAAATGCATGCTTGAAAACCGGTGCAAGTATGTGTGTGTGTGTGTGTGTGTGTGTGTATGTGTGTGTGCCAAGCAGAAAATATTTAGAGTATTTAGTTTATTGGCAGCTGTAGGGAGACAGAGTCAAGGAGCTGAATCTCATTATAGGACCTCCCAGCTGCCCCCCACCAGGAGTGATGCAGTGCATTCATTATCACACACGCCTGCACGATGTGTGTGTGTGTGTGTGTGTGTGTGTGTACGTATGACAGGGGCAGATAAAGAGCGAGAGAGGAGAGATTCCTTGCATGTGTGGTCCATATGCCCTGAGCAAACCAACGATGATCCAGATTTTGTTAACTTTATCTATAAGGCAGGTTGAAAGACAGGCTTCTCCCGCACTGACAAGAGGAGGGTAACTGGAGAGGAGCAGAGAGAGAGAGAGGGAGAGAGGAAGAGAGAGAGAGAGAGAGAGAGTACTGCAGTGTCTAAACAGTGAAGAAGACTAGAAAGGAACAAAGCTCGCTGAAACATTCATGAGCCCAGAAGAGCCTTTAAAATATACGCAAATACAGTAAAAGGAATGATGGCGTGAAAGAGTTAGTGTGCATTTAGAAACCATATGAGTCACAGCAGAGATGCATAATATCTTGGATAAAAAACAAGAGAGAAAAGATGCACCAGAGGGAAAATGTTTCTATAGTTGTGTTTTCTTCTGTTCCATTACCCCTGCATGAAATTCTTGTTTTTAACAGTGATTTTTAGTCTTTTGGTGCCTGTAGGGTCCCGGTGCACCCCCTTTTCTCGGTGACTGATGTCCGCTAAAATCCACTAATAGTCAGTGTAGTGTGTCAGATCTGAGTGTCCTTGCGTAAAATCAGTAATCCTCCAACTCACCTATCTGCACTGAGCTGGGGAAAGCCCCCGTCGCCAGCCCCCAAAGGGCGGAATACACCCCGAGAAAGTGCCAAGAAAAAATAATAATCCTCATTTTTTTCTTTCCTTCAATCCCTTCAGAAACTGTTGAGAGACATCGAGAGAGAGGGGGGAGATGCGAAAAAGAGGGAAAAGGGCGCCAGAAAAAGGGAATAAAGAAGAAAGATGAAAGAGGTTTTTTCCCCCCGTTTTGTCCAGCAGTATTCCTATTCCATGGTGGGTTAGTTCGCTTCTTCCCCTGCAGTGTCCGCTCCGGACAGAACTGTGTGTCCGGTGCACATGTAAAGACGGGGAGGGAGAGAGAAAGAGTGGGGAAACTCGCTAGAATGATTGGCGAGCTGGGAGAACAGTCTGCATGGAGGCACTGGACATGCGCGCCCCGTCTCTCTCTCTCTCCTCCTCTCTCTCTCTCTCTCTCTCTCACACACACCCCCTATATTTCTGTCTCTCTTTCTCTCAGTGACATGGTCCGTTTCTCTCTCTCCACCCCTCCCCTCCTCTGCATCTCCCACTTTTCCCTTCCCTGCCTGCCGTCTTTAACTTGCTGTCACACAGAATCCATAGCTATAGTCTATTGATAAGGCTTGATCAGAGTAAATGTAAGGAAAAGCTTAAAAAGGGATCCGCGTGAGTGTGCGTGCGTTTTTGCGCGCACACTACTTCGTGTTTATGGTCCTCCTCCAGTATTTCGCCCTAACAGTGTTCATATTTTTATCTGTCACCACTCCCCGACATCATTTGGGTTTTAAATAAACACACGTGTTGTGCGCAAGAAAAAAAAAAAAGGAAGCAAAAATATGAAAGTGTTTCAAGTGAAAATGAAGACTCCTGATTTGTTGCGCTTTGATTGGTGAGGCGGACTAAAGTGAGATTTTGAGACGGACAGAGGAGACGTTTTGCCTGCGCCTTACTAACTGGATTACAAACCCAATCCATCCTGACGCATCGGTCCACTGCGCGGCCAAACCCGACTCTCGCCTGTCCCACCCGGGCAGCAGCAAGCAGGCCAGCGGCTGGAAGAGGGGGGAACCTCAGGCCGCCTACAGATGCGGGATGCTGATGGAGCCCCGGGGGAGCCGCTAAAATCATCGTTATTTCAACGTCGCGACCTTTTGAGCACAAACATCTGGCCGAGGAAAGCGACAAAAAAGCAGATGCACGAGAAAGAAAGCGCAATCATTCAGCGACGCAGAAGCCAGGAATAGAGAGGTGTTTTGTTCAACTTAACACAAGAGAATAAAATGGTGAAAAAAAGAATCATAGCCTGGAGTACATTCTGTTAGAGCACATTATGTTATAGCCGTATCCCATTCAGAGTCGTTTTATCTTGCCCGCCGGTAGCAGGTCGGTAAAACTGACAGACGGTCTGGGATAGCGTAGTTACACGGTGGAGAGCACAGTTTCATTTTTCCAGATGGCAAAACGAAAGGGATCCTTCACGGTTGTCCCATCGAAGGCTGCGGTCTGTCCCTCTCTTAGGGGTTTTCCCGGTCGACTGCAGAACATAGTAGTAAATCAAATAGCCCGGAGAAATGCGAGTTCAACGTTTCTTACACTTTACACTTCACTTTTCTATGCAGACTGGGCGTCAATTTACTTAAAACGAGGTTTGGGCCCAGCTCTCCTTCCAAAATGGAGCAGTGTGCACACAGTGACGGCCTCCAATTTAATTTAAAGCTGATTTTATAAACCAACTAGAAGATAACACAGCCAACTGAAAACTGCGTCTAATATTTATAGCTACACCTGCTGCCCGTAGCTTTAGAGATCTGCTTCCATGGGCAGGTTTGCATCGATCGGTGCGTACCGGTAGATAACTGGTGTAAGAGACGATGACATACACAACGGGATACCTACACGTTGTTAGTTTGAGCCGGATTCTAGATGCACTAAAGCAACACAGGACTCGTCGTTTACAACCTCATGCTGCCCGCGTCCACTCCCCCCATCAGACTGACGGACTCTGTCCATGGTGCTGAAGTCAAACTGCGCTGCATGCAGGCATCAGGGTGAAACGGGAGAGCGGGCTCCCCGCTGCTCTCATAACCGTGCTCCACGGAGAGCACAGTGTCTGTTGCTGAAAACAAAAACCACACCAGGAGATTTCAGTGATTAGTTACCTGTCTCTATATGGAGGGTGTGCTAATTGGTAAACTCACCTTATGTAGTGGTGCAGACTGCGACTTAATTGGCCTTCGTGGCATATTAATGTATATGTGCCCTACATCACAAACTTGTGCATTATGTATTGTATAACATGTTGTACGTATATACTTATTTTCTGACATTTCATTCTTGAAACTCAAATTTAGCCAAGTCAACAGATTTAAAGTTGTTTTGTTAGGTTCATACTAATCCCCATAATAATAATCTTGTGTATCAGTAATGCTTCACGTAGACTGAAGCATGAACCAGACAGTTACACAAAACTTTAACTGAGTGGCTGTAATGGAAAGCGGGACAGCCTCTGACTATCAAAGAAATAAAGTATCATTACCTGTATATTGGCATTATGCTGCAAACACAAAGCCAGGGCCTACTCACTATTTCATGTTGGCTAGCACTTCGATTCTTTCTCTTGCTGTGTTGCACGTGGAACTGATAGACAAAACCAGCAGCAGCTTTCATTCTTGTAACATAAGCTTGCTGAAATGTCCTCACCTCTGTTAATCCACCATAATTCCCAGGAGAAACATGTGTACACACATTATAGAGAGTTCATCTTGGTTGTAACTTATTACAAAACTCGCAGCCATTAGAGGGCCACTGTGCTGGCTTTATACAACAAGCTTTAGATGAGAAGGAAAACGCATTTAAAATCATTTCCCTAAACTTGTCTTAATAGACCAGGGTTAAGCCATCTGTATAAAATTTTGTTTGATTCTTTGTTTTGATGGTAGTGGTGACTCACTGCGGTTTATTTTTAGCTCACAGTCACTGCAGATGTAAAATTTGAAACAAAATTTCTCGTAAAGGGGGTTCATTGACTCAGTTC
Organism: Xiphias gladius; assembly: GCF_016859285.1. Lineage (NCBI taxonomy): Eukaryota > Metazoa > Chordata > Actinopteri > Istiophoriformes > Xiphiidae > Xiphias > Xiphias gladius. Next base: position 12,743,115 of record NC_053406.1, on the reverse strand, counting down.
TCTTACTTATTTATGAATGCTCACTGAATGTGATAATGACTTGTACTGCTGTGTCTCAGCAGTGAGGTTTTTCATCCTTGTACAGTCCAACCTGGGACCTAAGGTTTTACCGTGAGTGGGCTAATGGGACTGAGGGTGAAATTACACACTTATTTATTTTTTTCCAACAGAATGACATTACCCTAATAGATTTGTACAACAAACAGTATATTATATAGTTCTGCCTGCATGATGGCACTCACAGCACTTTTGTGAGGCCTAACCATGGGAATATTTTTTCTTGTACAGAGGGGTGATTTGTTGGGTGTTTAAAGGCATCTTTAAAGGGATGCAGTATGTCTGGCTGAACGCCACAGGATACTATTAATGGTCAACCTTTGACATCAGTGGCTTTTGGGAAACATGAAATACGAGCATTCAGCATTTTCCTTCATCAGTAATCCATATCAGTAATCATAAAAAAAACCCCTCTTGAACGAAAGCATCAAGAGCAAGTGATAGAATACAGTAAAATTCTCAAAGCGTTTGCTGTTAACATTGTCACTTGCGTGACCATATCAGCCATGCTACGCAAGTTTACCTGAGTGAATAAGCTATTTTCTATCATAGTCCTTCAAGGCCAAAGTTTAGTGAGTAAATATTCAGAATGTTGTTTCTTCTGATTATTTTTAAAGAGAAGGGAACTGTGACAAGTATACTGTACTTCAGTATACCTTAAAGGAAGAAGGTCATGATATTGGCTCTTGTCCGTGGCCCTTCGTGGGTTTCCTCCACAAGGTTTGCATGGGGCTCTTCCATGTGCTCAAGTTTCAAGAGTCCAAAGACATAAAGCTCAGGTAAAAGGAAATGTGTGTGTTTGAGTATAAGCCCAGCCATGGACCGATCAATCAAAACAAATGAATCAATTAAACTAACTGTTGTATTACTACCAGATAATTAGTTTGAGATGTCCAGATGGCCAACAGGTGCAGAGGCTCAAGGATAAAGATAAATCAAGCTCTACTGTATCTAAAGGATAATATGTCATACAGGAAGTCTATTTGAAATGAAAATAGATTTTGAATCCTTATTAGTTCTTTAGAGGATTTTTCCGAACACTGGGATTGTGAGGAATTCAATTAAAGATTCAAGCAATCGATCAAGCAGCAACACACCAACACACACACACAACCTTTGTCAGCACTGCCGATGCACTTGGGTAAAAAATCTTGCATTTTGTTTGTCTCCCGTTGAGACCCTGTATGTCTAGTATTGCCCACTTTGTGCAGCTGACATTTTCCATTGCCTTAAAAATGCAGAAAATTGTTCATGACCCTTGGACACATTGTTAATGCATTTTATTTCAAAGTGTTAAGAATAAATTAGTTTTATTTAACCCAGCAGACATTTTTGTAAAACAAGTCTTTTGTGGGATTGAGTGAAGGCATCAATTCAAAGTATTCCACAGTGCTGCCAAGAACAAATAATGCAACTGCTAATTCATGACCTACATCATCTTATTACACAGTTTAACTTTACACCTTGAATTAGTGGTTTAAGGCACTAAACTTTACACACACAAACACACACACACAGTGGTACACACCTTTCTGTTCTGCTCATCGCAATACGGATGATGCCACAGTAAAAAAAATATTGTTCTTTTTCCAATATCTCACAGTGCATCTAATCTGTATATCTGTATCCAATATATCTAAATCCATTAATCCATGTATCCATTGCCTCCCAGGCATTCTCTCTGTCTGCTGAATTGATCAGAGTCAACTACTTAGTTCACAGTCAATATGCCACCTTGGTATTAAAGACCCATTAACAGAGAGTCTTATAGGCATATGGTAATTGACACTCTAATGTTAGCTTTATACCCTGACTCAAACCATATTGAGAGAAAATTAGCATTATGATGATGATGTTAAAAAGGTAATCTCTATATTTCATTTGAATATTTCTTGGTAAATCACACAAACAGTTCAATTTTGTACTGTGTTGCCCAATTTCATGGTTCAAAATGTGTTTAATCAGATTGAGATTGTAGTCAATACAGCAGTACAGCAGTTCATGTTTGGAGAACAAATTATCAAGTCTAATGCCAAGTCTCTACTGGCCAGAACTCAAACATGACATGGCCTATCTGGCCCAATGCCAGCATCTCAACTGCCTTTAAGACTCTGCCAAACCTGGCGGGTTTCACAGCGGAAACAGCTACCCTTCACCACTAAATCAGAAAAATTAGAAAGATTCATGGTTATTGAGCCCACCCAAAGCAACAATCATTTTCTTCTTAATCCAGACCAAAATCACAAGCTTTCTTATAGTTTTAGCCAACACTAATGTTGGCCAGTCTGTCAGTACAATTCACTGCTTTGGTCCAGACTGAAATATCTCAACAGCATATGAATGAATTGCCATGAGATTTTGTACAGATATTCATGTTCCCCTCAGGCTTGAATTGTAACAACTTTGTTCAACCCCTGCCTTTTCACCTTAGCACCCTCATCAGGTCAAAGTTTTAACTTGTCATTACCTCGGTTTATGACTAAATACTAAATACATGCATACATACATGTGTCAGTTCTGTTGTTGTTTGTGCTAAGTAAATGGACTGCATGTATATTACACGTTTATCCAAAGTGCTTCACAATTTGCCTCCCATTCATCCATTTACCCATTCACACACACACTAACACACTGATGGCAGTGAGCTAACATGCAAGGAACTGGCTTAACTGTCAAGAGAAGTTTGGGGTTCAACGTTTTGCCCAAGAATACGTTAATGCTTGGACAGGAGGAGTTGAGGATCAAACTGTTAACCTTGCTATTACTGGACAACCCACCAACCACCTATTAATTAGCGATTATTATGCTAACGACACTAACATACTAAACTAATATAGTGAACATGAGCATGGCTGTAGACTCTTATGCTCTAAATGTACAAGAATCTGACATCAGATTCTTTCATCCTTTTCCCATTTTCCTATTTTAAATTATGGCTTCATTAGACATATGCAATACCCAAATGGACCAAAAGTGAGTTTTACTCTAAATGGACTGATTTTTTTTTTTCTCATTCCGTAGTCCCCCAAAAAGAGAAAAATAAGATTTAAAGATAAGATTTCAAAGAATTGGAGATCACACATTTTGTGCTTCTGTGAGTCTATCGAAGGCATTATGAATGTGTATTGTTCTATTGTGCTATGACCAACAATGAAACAACCTTACACTTATATTCAGCACTAAGTAAGTCAATACACAACATTACTAGTACTGCCCAACTGTATCTTTCATCTATACCTAACCCTTGCAGTTGACCTTGTGGCACCATAAGACAATAGCCTGAGACCTTAGAGATGAGATAAAGAGTCGGTGAGGTTTAAAAAAGACAGGGGCACGGAAAAAAAAAGACCTTGAGGTCATGCAGGATTTTATATTTATGTGAGATTTATGTGATATATACGTGAGAAATGAATAAAGTGAAATCAGTAGAAATATATGTGTTTGTGTGTGTATATACCTCCTCTTCCATTTTCCCTTGACGTATCTCCATATATTTTTGCTGTCATCATGCAGAGCATGAGGTCATTATGGAAAGACATCCCATAGATCGCAATTTACACACTAATGGATACCATGCTAGTAGCAACCTATAAAATCATTAACATATGGTGGCAATTACTATTGCTATCTATCTATCTATCTATCTATCTATCTATCTATCTATCTATCTATCTATCTATCCATACATACATACACATACATATATATGTATGTATATATCTAATTTCTTCACAAGTCTTTACAGATTGTGTCACAGATGTGTCGGTGCCAGCAGTCATCCCGCCAACTTGTCATCACTCCTGCTTGAAAGGTTACAAGAATAACCCTCCTCCTTGCCACGTTCATCTCTGATTATTCATCCATCCATCCCTCCATTTCTCTTTCTCCATCCCCTGCATGTGATGACTCATCGATCTAAATGTCCCTCTCCTCCTCCCCGTCACCTCCTCCTTCCCCACCCTCCTCGTACTCCTCTTCCTACAGCTCTATCCTCCACCTTAGCCATATGCCCTATGACTCATCCCCTTAACTGTATTCCTCCAACTTTCCATCCCCTCTTTAACCCTCCTGCATTTCCTTCAGCACATCATTAGGGTAATATCAGTATCTACCAGCCCTCTCCCCTTCACCTTTATCTTTTTATCTCCTCTTTGCCCCGAAGCCTTTCTTTCCTTACAACTCAATCTACTGCTCCAAGCAAAATTGCTTATTTTCTCTTTATTTCTGCTGAATAATATTTCTTTTTGCTATACCCTCAACACTCACTTCTTTCTTTCTCTCGATTTCTCTCTCCCCCATAGCCCCAGCAGCTATCTTGTATCTTATTGGAAACAGACAAAAAGAACATTAGCAGATACAAATCAATTGATGGTGTTACTCTGTGAGTTTGCAGCTGGGGACTCATCACATTACTCTAAGTAAGGTGAAGATCAATGCAGTTCAATTGTGTACAGTGCATTTATAACATACAACAGCAACTGTTCAACCCTTTTGACTTCATGCTGATTTCATCATTGAAAGGATGGATGAGATATTTCAACAGTAATGAACAGAGGCATGCAAAGGAGACATGGATGTTATTTTTCTCATTGTTATGCAAATCCATGATCCTCCTTTTAATGAACCTTTTTTATTATAAATATGCAACTTTCATGGAATTGGGTAAAATACAGCTTGATTTACAGAAAACAATCATCTCTATTAAAAGTGGGTGTTGATGGCCCTTGTGTTTTTGAAAGCCCATTAAAAATTTCACTGCAAATAAAAGGGTAACAAAATGTCATAACAATACATTGCAGCTTCTTCTATAGCAGTGCAAAGCTGAAGCAAGAGCCCACGCATCCTGTAGCTCCACACACCTTTGAAGAGCTTTGAAGGTCTTTGCAGGACCCACTGATGATTGACTGAGTGAGCATGCTCATTACGGTTACAGACTTCACTCAGCCTCCCGGACCTGTCAAATCACAGCCGTCTGTGCCGATAAACCGTGACTTGTAAATAAATGGTATTATGGTTTGATTCAGTGACAGAGTGGCAGCGTGCGGCATCAATATGACTACTGGCGAGAATTAACGTCAGACTAATTTACAGGCAGCTGGAACTGCGAGGTAGCCAGTAATTCACAGATTAAGACAGCACAGTTGTGCTCATCGTTGTCTCGACAAGACACGGTTTATTTTTGTTTTTAAAAGACTGACATTGTCATTGACATTGTATGTGTGAAAAACACATACTCTAAATAACAAACACATATACAGTATTTCTGCATTGACAATACGCATGCACATGTACTCGCTCATTTAGGGTGGATTCTCCTGATTGATCATGTTTGTTTTGACTTTAATGAAAATCTCTGCACTAAATTAAGGGGTCACAATTTAAAAAAAATATGGATGTCTCTAAGCTTAGTATCTGTCCACTCAAAAAGTTGTTTTCTTTCTTGTAGGATTATATTACCCATAAAATAGTAGAAAAAAATTCATTACAAATAAAATGATCACAGATTGCTTGGAGATGTATCTTAAAATCTATATATTATATGTGGGTTTAAAATAAAATAAAATGGAAATAATGATCAAAGAAAAACAACTGATCTAGTAGAGGAGTGGTCTTGTTTTTTTTAATCATTTGTCATCTGTAGATGGAAGGCATTGAGATTTTCACAACAAACTCCTGAAGTGTTTGCATGTAGGGACTGTGAGTTACTTCTATAGAACTTGTACTTGAAATAATCTGTTAGGAAAAAGGAATTCATTAACAAAATCACACACATACCGGACAGTACACTTCACAATGTCCTAAGTATATATCTCTTGTATCTATAGTATCTCTAATGACATATGTTTGCACAGAGACCTCTGTCCCTGGTATGGATAAATATTAATGATACAGGAGCTCACAAAAGGGGCTCAGCAAGCTGCACTCAAGTCCGAATGCTGCCAAAAGCAACCTATACTACTTTAAAAATAAGTTTTGAAATTGTTTTATTTAGTTTTTAAAACCACCGAACCACCATGAGACTTTACACAATCCGCACTTGCTGTAATTAAGTCTGCATGTGTCTCATGTTTTTAACGCTTTGTTTTTGATGAATCCTTGTGGCGATGGTTGGGAGCCGACAGGCAAATGACTTAGCCAGGCAAGTTGCCAAAACCATTAAACGCCGCCCCTGGGCACCTGTCAGATAATGATTACCCTCTTGTGCTGTGGTCCTGCATCTTCACACACCTTGTCTAAATGCTCTGCACAGGTTCTGGCAAGGCAGACTAAATACAGACTGTCTGACGGATCGTAGGGAGCACTCTCCCCACAGGCTTGCAGATGGCTACAAACTGCCTGGATAATATGAGTGTATGAACACATATGCACACTGACACAAAAATGTGCACTGATGCCAGTGTATGCTTACCTATGCATACAAATACAGTTCTAAACAAAAAACATAAAAATGGACGGACTTTGTCCTTTGTGGGCGGGTCTGTAGGTCCATATTTTATATGTTAAGATGCTTTTACTGATTGTATGCGCACAGAATCTCTCTCTGCATCTCTCAGTCAGGTATCTTAGTCAGATCTGTGCCAGCTCCTTTCTCCTCTTCTCCGATCCTGCCACAGACCAACATTAAACATCTGGGACTTCACACTTTGCGTATGTGTGTGTATGCTAACCCAGAGTGTGCACTAGATTTGCAGTGTGCCTCTGTGTGCGTGTGTTAGTGTGTGTTGGCTTCTCAGCAAGCCTGCCAGGCTAAGAATCCAACATCTGTGAGTTCAGATGTTTTCTAATGATATGCTAATGGTGCTGGAGGGAGATAAGCACAGAGGCTAATGTAGCAGTCAAAAACCTCTGCCTCCACATCCGTATCTCCATTACTTCCTAATAGTATGATGATCTACACACCTCTTGCTTTTTTCTCCATGTCTCTGACTTGATCACCCTCTCTTAATACCTTTTGTATCAATTTATTCAAAGCTGAAGAACTTTTTCTCTTTACTTAAATATAATAATTTTATGTCATCTGCAGGATTCAGTATGGTTAGAGGTTTAAAGTGGCACATTTATTGTAGAACTTATTGTCTATATGCTGCAATTCGTCAGTCTTTTCTTACTGACCATGCCGGTAAATGCCGAAAGTTACTGTGACCTTACTTTTATGAATACATGCCATTCAGTCCAACTTTTTTTTCTTCGTATTAATCACTTCAGCAATTATAGTAGACACACGTTACATTTACATTTAGCTGAGTTCACGCCACAATGAGGTAAGACACAGTCACTGTGGATACTCTGCCTCTTCACTGTTAACACCAACAATGTGCAGAAAGTTACAGATTTAAGCTTTGGAAAAATGTTATCAACTAGTATCTCTGATATGCAAATAGTCAAATATTTAAGACAATGACTGAAACTGTCAAGGTATTGGGATTAGTAATGTGCATCAAATTTTGATAGCAACAAGCCCAAAACATTTACTGTATGTGTATTTCAAACAAAGATAAGGAATTGATTTGACATTGTATGTCTTATTGCCAATATTTTATTCAAGAGCATTAGGTATCAGCTATTACTTATGAATACATTTACATATGTTGAAAATATTTTCTCTATCAGGATATGCATGCATTGTTCAATGCCAGATTCAGCATGTGGCCTAAAATAAGGATGCTTTTTGAGATGATTAAAAAGATTATTTTCATTGATGCTGTATCTAATTGTTAAAATAAAAACTATGAGAATCTTATTTCAAATTTTAAGTGAATCATTTGCTGTTTTTGGCTCAGCAAGGTATTATTATGGTTAATTTATGATGACAGTTATCAAGATCTCTGATGTTTTAAATCATCGCACTGATTGTGTGAGATCTTTGTAATTTAGATTAGATATACAGTTCAAAATTCTAATGTATGTATTATAATGCAATTTCTGTTAATTGCTATTTCACAGGAAAACAGAGGTCACAGTGGATAGTGACTGTTTAATGGGTTGAGGCTATTTTACCTTAAATTCCTTTTCAATGCTATCACTTATTTGATCAAAATAAAACTGGAAACCTGCAAGGCACTACAATCGTGTTTTTTAAATTTAATATTCATATTTCCTTTCTTATTCCTTGTTTGTTTTTGTCGGAGATCATGGCACTGACCTTCTCAGCAGCCATTTAAATGAATCTTTATGAAGTCCTTTAGTTAAAGAGCAGATTTTAAATCAAAATCTCCCCCTCATCTCTTTCACACACCACCCACACGCAAATTCATAAGCAATATATAGGACCATCTCCATGTTCCATTCATCCCCCTACCTTCCTCGATAATAACCTGAGGCTTAACCCCAATCATGGCATACAGCTTTGTGTGTGTGTGTGTGTGTGTGTGTGTGTGTGTGTGTGTGTGTGTGTGTGTGTGTGTGTGTGTGTGTGTGTGTGTGTGAGAGAGAGAGAGTGTGAGTGAGTGAAAGAGAGGAAAGATTTTTCTGTGATGTGAATGTGAATGTAGAGAATCGGCCTCAGAGAATTTATTGGATTGGAAGGGGGAGGTGGGGGTCTACATCAAGGCTTTTGTGTCAGCTGGATATGACTTGTGTTTTGTGAGTGTGTGCAGATCACATCATATGTCCTCACCACATGGCTGTTGGTTACCAGTTAACACCCGTGTCAGTGCATTGTCTATGTTAAGCACCTTTGTATGCTAAATGAAAGCCCTGACCTCAAATTTGATATACAGTATGCGTGTGTGGAAGATTGATGAATTGAGCTGAGGGATCATAAGCTATCATGAGCTATTAACATAATACAATACATAATAGAAGCTTGCATGTTTAAATAGCCTAAAAAATTGTAACACTGAGAATTTCCACGTATGCCCCACTGACACTGCTGACCTGAACTGTGTTAAAATGCATCCCCTGGAACTGTTCGTCAGTACAATTAATCCTCATTGTTTGCAACGGTCAAAACACAGGCCTCACTAACTAAATGATTATAAAATATTGCTAAAAACCCAAACAAAGACAGTTTTAATGATTATCATTATGTAATCAGAAATAGTCATATCGAGCTTGTGATGTCTCGCCTAATATTTCTTCATAATGTTGATAGGGAGAGCCCTGTGAGAATTCATTAATTGCACAATTGAATATGTGTAATGGCCCCTTCAAGTGATGTCGCAAATAATTTAGGGTTTCTAAAAACATGCCTTGTAAGCAAACCACAACCAAACAGGCAGAGCCATGCACCCCCCCACTCCCACCCCCCCAGCATAAACATTTGAAGTGATAATGTCACTTTAAAAAAAGCATGAAACCTTTTCATATGTCTGAGAGTGTTAGCCATGTTGTTTAAATATTGGTAAGCAATGTATAAAAATGATTATGATTAATGTTTCTGCTATAAAGTAGGGCAATGTAAGTAAATGTTATTATTCACAATTTACCTTTCTTATGATATAAAAAAATAGAGTTGCCGTTAAAGTCCCATCACACACCAAACCCTTACAATATGTATTGCATGAAAGAGCACATCTTCACGCCCACGCACACATAACCACAAAAATGTGTTACCCTTGGACAGTTACACATTGAACACTTATAAAACTCAAAGTGGATGTAGAATGAGGAAAGCAAAAGAAAGGGCAACGTCCTGATAACAATGCAATTTAGGTATTAGACACTTCTGGCTCCTGGTATTAAGCAGTATCTAAGAAAAGAATTAAGCTTGCCCCATATTTTACTAAATTATCTTGGCTTTTGTTATAAATTATACAGAGGCATATTACACTACATCACATTATACTGTACATATTGCACGAGGGTAGCCATTTCTGCTATCCACTTTCATAGATAGAAGGTTGATCCAGCAAAGAATTAAGTATTTACAGTATTAGAATCTGAAAAGGCAATGCTATTGTTCAGTCACATACTGCTTTAATTACGGCATTACCGAAAAGGGCTAGGTGCAGGTTATAATATACTGTTACTGTAACTGAGTTTGAATAGAAATGTATCTGCTGAAAATCCTAGTCTGCCTCAAAAATACTTTTTCCTGAGTCCAACTCCTACTTTAGGTTGACATTAATAGAGCTTCACATTAACTTATCTAGCAAATGAATATGGACTATGATAAAAACAAAAAAACAAAAAAAATTGTCATACAACAGCTTTTCATAAGGCAGATGTTCCATCTTTTCAGGTTTGAATGGTCTTCTCTACCTCAACAAAACTTACTCCAATCAGATGCATATATACATAAAAGTACAAAGCCAATCAGAAGCATGTATACATGTCTGTGGTAATGCTGTGTTAGTGATCTCATGAGTGTTTGGTAGAAAGCAGGTGCTCATGAATATTCAAAAGAAGGGAAGTGGTCCAAATCTCTGCTTTTCAACCTTATAATCATTGCCTGTGTGCATGCATGTGTATGCATGGGTGGGTGTAGGTGTATTTAGGGTATATAGTGCTGTGAAAATATTTTATTGTGAAAATATTTGTATCCACATATGCTGCTGCATGTGTGAGTGTGCATGGGTTTTTTGGTATCAATGTTCCAGCTATTCTGACAGCATTTTAGAATCAAAAACCCCTCTTCTCTGCTAGAGTCTGGTCTCTCATCAGTATGCACGGTCTGGTTCACGATGGGAAACACAATTTAGCAGGAACTGTTTATAAACAGCCTGCAAGAAGGCAGGAAACTGTAAGTTTTCTTCGTGCCAGCAGTGTTGCAGTCTTTCAGATATCTCAGGGTTAATTTCCTCTGTTAGGCCTCCAAGAAATGACATTAATTTTGCTATGACAGCCAGGTATGAACTCCCATGAAATAATGCCCTGTTCTGCTTTTTGCTAATTTGATTTCATTTACATATTGTGATTTGATCACACAACAAGGTAATATATAGTATATAGTACATACTATGCCTACAAAAAGTATTTTTGGAAGTTTCTATGCTTTTTTGTTTTACAACATTAATCAGTGGGTATTTCAAGTGGTTTTTTGACCCTGATCAAAAGAAAAACACCCGTTAATGTCAAAGTGAAAGTAGACCACTGCAAAATGATTTCAATTAATTAGAAATATAAAAAATATATATAAAAATACACGTTTGCATAAGTATTCAGCCTCTTTAACGGAACACAATTAAATCATCACTGGCGCAGCCCCTTGGTTTTAGCGGTCACATAATTGGTTAAATGGAGATCACCTGTGTGGTGACTGTAGTTTAAATATCTGGAAGATCCAACTTTTGGTGAGTCAGTATTGTTGAAAGACCTACATCATAAAGACAAAGCGATGCGCCAAGCAACTCAACACAACAATGTAGAATGTGATCTACAGTATGTCATTAATGGATAGTATGCAGTTACATGAATGTAGCTGTGTTTGTGTTTGATGTGTACGGTACAGTGTGTGTGTTTGTGTTTGTGTTTATGAATGTGCTGATGGGAATGAAGACAAATGCAGTTTTCCCTCTCTTCCTGCCCTCTTGTTTGGCTTGTTAGTGGAACACAGAAACAGAGCTGTTTCCTTAATCAACATGAATAATGGATCGCTTGTTTGTTTTCACTGTAAACAGCAGAATGTCACGTCTGCACTACACACATGCCTCGACATGTATGTGTGCATGTCAGAGACACAAAGAGAGTGTATGGGAGTGTGTGTCAAGTCTTGCATGGCGATAGTTTATTCACGATAGTCACAGCGTGAATAAAATTGTGATTAATTATTTAATTTCAGATTTGTATGTGATTTGTGACTGTTTGGTGCAGATGTGTTAATCAGTGTAAAAATGTATCAAATATAAACAAGATAAAATATTACACAACAATTTATTCTATGTATGTGTGAATGTGTGTGTGTGTGTGTGTGTGTGTGTGTGTGTGTGTGTGTGTGTGTGTGTGTGTGTGTGTGTATTTGTACTTCTATCTTTGTGAGTTTGAGTTGTAGACCTTAAGGCCTAAGGAAATGTTTAGGAAAGTGAGAACATTTTGGCCAGTCCTCACAAGTTTAAATAGCTGTTTGAGGGTTAAGACTTGGTTTTAGGGTTCAGGGTAGAATCAGGTTTCTAAGAGTTGGGGTAAGGCATTTAGTTGTTGGGCAGGGGAATGCATTATGTCAACGAGTGTCCTCACAGAGATGGATGTACAAGTTTGTGTGTGTTTGTGTTTGTGTGTGTGTGTGTGTGTGTGTGTGTGTGTGTGTGTGTGTGTGTGTGTGTGTGTGTGTGTGTGTGTGTGTGTGTGTGTGTGTGAGAGAGAGAGAGAGAGTATAAGAAATGTTTGCCAATAGCTCAAGAGAATTGAGGAACACTTTCTTTCTTTGGGTGGGGTTTAGCAGGAAAGATGTACCTTTCTATTTTCTTCATTGTGTATCTGACTGTTTTTTCCTTCTTTTTCAAGAGCACTTTGTCACTCTACCATTTGGTATAAAAGCTTTCTGTCTGTGTGTCCCTTTTCATCTGTTCAATTCTGTCAGATGTCTCAGTCTCTCTCCCTCTTTCTTCAGTTCCTTTTTCCCACACGCTCCCTCTGAATGCCTCTGATTTCAGCACTACACCTGCAACTCTGTTCCCTAGAAGGAGCAATTATGTGCAGATAATGGCCTTTACATCACTGAAACTATGTTATCTTAAAATGTTCAATAAAGCTTATCATTTTTGAAAGATCCAAAAGGACTTAAGCTAATGGTTTACCTGTATAGCGTCTTCAGTTCTAAATGAATGGTATCAATAGTACACAGGTGGAACCCTCTGATGGGGGTCCTTTAGCTTGGACACTTGGCCACACTTCTCCATGCATGCAATTTGCATATATTAGCATTCGGGACAAGCTTGTACCACCTCATAGTTTCTGTTCTCGAGTAAGAAAGAGCAGCAAAATTAGTCGTCATCCACTAAGGGTGTTTCCTGACTCTCTCAGATACTTGAGTCTGGACTCATATTAATTTTTTTTAACTCTGTTGGGGGGAAAAGTTATCAGTGTAAGTTTGGTTTTTACACAGAAGAATCCATCACACTGTGGACCAGTTGTACAGCCTGCATCTACAGCAACACTGTACATCATGTCCATGAAATGTGATGTATGATGGACACATTTAGAAATTTCTCTGTCATTAATTTTATTCTGTTATTTACAAAAATGCTGGAAATCATTACTGCAAACACATTACTTGCCCTACAAAATTCAATTAATCTCTGTCTTATTTGCCAAAAGGCGGGGATAGTTAAACATTTGTGCAATTTCTTTAATATTTCCATACAAAACTGTTACATCACATGATGTACAATGTTGATGTCTGTACAATAACTGACGGAAATCTTAGGAGGAGCTGCACCCTTGAAAAATCTCTGCTAAAACAAAAATATGTAAAGCTGATTCTACACTGACTGAATTTTGTACTTTTAATAAACCAAAACTGTGATATAGAACCTCCTCCGATTAGAAAACAAAATCTATCTGGGGACGACTCTTTGTGGGCTCACTGGCAAACTTTATTTAATCAACAGGATAAACGAGCTCCAGAGGAAGATACCAGATGGACGAGAGAAATCATATCTTGGAAAAAACTTGTGGTTAAACTACAAACTTGATAAACATGATATAGAAAATAAACACTGGCAACAATAAACTGTTCTGTATTGTCTAACCAAGGAGGCTGTTCCTGTCTATGAAACTGCACTAGATACTTTCACTACGAGAGTCACATCAAAACTGTATTTGCATAGCCATTTATCTAATGTATTTGTTAAGCAAGCAGTGGGTCTTTCTTAATATTCAATCTGGTTTGTTCATAAGCATTTTCCCTTTAATTTTATATCTAATGACTAGAATGTGTAAGTTATACAAAACAAGGGAAGGAAGGAGGACAGATACAGTTTATTTATATGCTGTGGATACATCATATGATGTACAGTTTAACTCCCAAACAGTGCTACAGTACAGACAATTCAAAGTGTAATTCTAACTAATTTTACTATACTGTTAAAAGTTCATTTCTAACAGTAATATCTCTGGGCTTGTGTATATTTCTTCCCAAGATAGCTCAGGAACAATCTTCTTCATGGCAATAAAATTATTAATTTAACATGGAGTACTTGAATTTGATAATTACTATTTGTATTGTTTTCATTCCCATTTTCTTTCTTGAATGGCCATGCAGCTGAAATAGTGCCATTTGTCCAAAGGGGTGTTTATAAGTGACCCTTCACTAAGCCCCACCCATTTGTTGATAGCCGCTGCCAGTCCGTCAAGCTGTCGGAGCAAGCGTGTACTTCGAGTACTTCCATGAAAGCAATCCCACAGCTCTCAGACTCAGTGGCATTAGAGAAACTATGTCGGGTGCATGCAAAGAAGCAAAAAACACATGGAAATTTATTCAAGAAGGAGACAGTCTGACAATATAAAAGGTGGACTGAATGGAAAAGGTAATCAAAACAAAAGCTTACCTGTCAGGACCTGGTAGCATTTAGCAAATGTTAAACCATCTCCTGTGCGTGCCTGGTTTAAAATCATTCAAGGCTTGGGATGAACACCGGTCTTCAAAACTTGCAGAACTTGTTTTTTTGTTTTTTTGTTTTTTTGAGGGGGGGGGCAAAGCGTGCTTGTCCTTGCTTTTTATGATACGGATGGACACCTGTATCATGGCAATATGCTGCCCCCTATTTGTGTGGAGTATGAATTTGACAGTTTGCCAATTCTTACACATTGCCCCTTATAGACAGTAAGGTGTAAAACCTTGAACTTACAGCATTATTCACAGAGTATAGCTGTGTAAAGCATTGTTTGTATTTATAAAACATCTTATAAGAATCAAATTGATTTTGTATAACAGATATCACAAGAATTAATTCCCTTTTAAAAATATACAGAAGCACCTACAAGACCAGGCACAGGCTGCATAGTGAAAATTGTGCTTTTACTCAATAAATAAAACATGTTTTAATAGAGTTACAAACATGACATATTTACATCTCAAATAAAATCACTTATTCTCCCTTCACATTTGCTAGCCCTGTCCTCCTCCACACACACACACACACACACACACACACACACACACACACACACACACACACACACACACACACACCAGTCCATGCTTAATTAGTTATTTCCGGAGGTAGTGGGGAGCTAAATGCCAACCATCCATCAGTGATCTACAGTGTGAAATCCACTCTCTCTCTTAACCTTCTCCCATCTCTACTTTCTTCTCTTTTAGTTCCTGTCTCTCCCTCCATTTCTCAGGTCCCCTCCCTTAGTCTCCATTTATTCTCTCTGTCCTCCCTTTTTCCTTTTCTCTAATCCATCCTCACGCTCACATCATTCACCTTCTCTTTTTTGTCACGCCCACCATCCCCTATTTTTTATATTACAGTAACTCTGCCTCCATCTCTTCCTCCCTCACTTCTTCCACATCTCTCATCAGCTCTCTCCACCTCTCGCTCTCTCTGAATGAGCAGTGGGAGAAGTTGCTAACCTTTCATAACCTTTATCTGCAGTGCAATGAGCTTTCTCTCTCTCTGTGCAGGTATTTATCCTGATAAATAAATCATAATAACTATTATAAGGGTTGAAAAGGGAAATAGTCCATACCATCATTTTAACCCAAACCATAATCTTTCCCTAAACATAACCAAGACATTTTTGTACCTACATCTAACTGTAGCATCAAATAAATGAAATCCTAGACCGCTTGACCCCTGTTAATCTGTTCTGTGTGCACTTCATTAAACCAGTGTCATCAAACCAATGTAAGAGCTAAACAGAAAAGTAAACTGAAGGAAAAAAATGCATTGCATCTTGTTTGCCTCTGTCTCATCAACTGCTGTGATGAGAACTGGGCTTAAGTGGTTGATGTAAATGTCCAGGCGTGGACCAGAAATGTTCTATTTCTACAGCAGTCAATCTGCCACAAAACCAATGGAAAACCTTTCAGATTCTACTGCAGGACACACTTGTTACAATAAAGTCAGTGTTTACAGACAGATCCATGAGGGGGTTGGAAAGGGGACCAACATGTCAAAATCAGTTGGTTCTGCGTGATCTGTTAATAGCACCTGCCACATCGACCCACTACAGATGGACATGATGGATGGGATGCTCTGCGTCCTCCTCCTCTTCAGGCTACTCCTCGGACATGGAGAATATTTGCTCTCTGACAGCTCTCCATTTCCCAAGCATTCCAACCCTCAGTGCTGATCTCATTATCTACATGCAGACCATCACAAGACAAACGCTACATTGTCGCCACATTTGCATCATGAGGCTCGGCTCATGGCTAGGGAAGTGGTTCTTTCTGCATCATGCCTGTGGACTCGTTGTCCCCTGTGGTTTCCCTTGAATCAACGCGACAATCCGTTCTTGAGGGTGGCTGTGCCTGCAGAAAGCTGTTCGATGCATTACCTCTGGCACTACCGCCCCACCCCCTGTAGGTGAGGGTCAGACAGGAGCAGTTGGTGAGGAGAATGCACAGAACCATGTGCATGACAGGAGTGACTCAGCAAACGGTGCTGTCATCCTGGTAAATCCCCCTTGTGGGGAAGAGTTTCTCCAATGAAAGGAGCAATTGGCCAGATGACAGCTGGGGGCAGCCACTTATGATTGGGGATCTGAGTGGATCAGTCTGTTGAATTTAGTGTTTCCCTATAGAGAAAGACACACTTGCTCTGGATTAGTCTGTTGAATTTAGTGTTTCCCTTTAGAGAAAGACAAACTTACTCTGTCACCCATTTCTGCCTAAAAATCTGTATAGGCTTTTAACGGTGTCGTGCTCTGTTCAGTTAGTTCAAAATTGTTTAACTCCACCCTCTACTGGAAAGAGGCTTGTCGCATTCTACTATCAGGTGTATGTATCATATTTCCCTCTTGTCATTTTGGGTTTGGCAGAGGACTGTGTTCAGTGACGCTCTCTCTACATGCATCCTGAAGGGAGTGAGGCGAAGAACACATTGTGTGCTTAAATCCCCTCAGTGGGATCTCTCATTGGAGCTCAATACTCTCTGCAGTTCTGTTTGAGCAAATCAAGGAGATTTCATTTCAGGTCCCCTCTGTCAAGACAGGTTTTCCACTAGTCATGACTTGAGCTAAATAGGTGAGTTATTTGTCAGGTTGAGGAGACAGGCTTATTTGAGAGAAAAAAAAAAAAAATCATGCAACACCTCATCTTGTTTGATGTGTGGCCATGCCCACAAGCATAATACATAAATAGCAATGTTGTCAGCACTTAATTTTTGTTAGTTGATATTTGTTAGTCCCTGTAACTTCAGACACAAAAATGTTGTACAAAAGAGGAAATGACACAATTGCTGGTAACAGCACAGGCAGGAAGAACCCAAACGCATACTGAAAGACAGGATCATGCAGTGAAGCATTTTAGTGGTGAAAAACAGGCTTACAGGCAGAGGGGATGACAAGCAGGAGCAGGAGGCCTTAGGCAGATGGCCTGGGGGCAGGACACAGGCCAAGCCGGAAACATCAGGCAGATGGCACAGTGGCAGGACAAATAGACAGAGCCGCTCCAGAGGACGGTCCAGAGGCTGGAGAGCCAATGAGCAGGGTACCGTGGGTGGACAGCCTGGAGGCAGAATAGACAAGTGGAGCTGCTCTGGAGGATTGTCTGGAGAACTGGACAGGCATGCAGAGCTGCTCAGGAGGCAGGCAAGACAAACAAAAAAGTGGTTTGGTGGACAAGGCAAGCAAAAGTGGGCTACCCCTGGAGGTTGAGCAGAAGGCCGACAGCGAAGGCAATGGTGAAGGTGGGTGACGTTGAAGGTGGTTTCCCTCTGGAGGAAAAGCAGGAGGGCAATGGTGAAGGCAGGAGGCAGAGCAGGGTACTGGGGTCCAGAGGAGGTGGCCAGGGAGAGGAGGCTGACAGGTGAAGCTGAGAACCAGACACAAATGAGGCTGGCAACTGGAGCATCGAGCAGGCAGCCTGATGATTTGGCTGGTCGTTGTCAGCTGAGACAACGGAAATGGGAACTGGCTGGTTGTTGTAGGCTGAGACAACGGCTGACTGATGGTCTGGTAGAGTGTCAGCAGGGAGTGTCGAACAGGAGCAGGAACAAAAACAGATGAAACGTCTGCCAGAATGGCCAACTCAAGAACATGCCTATGAACAGAGGAGATATCAGCCAGGATGGCTGACTCAGGAACAGGGTTGAAGCTGCCCATGACGGCCAACTCAGGAACAGACTCGGCAAAACAAACAAAACATTGGCCAACTGGGGGACAGGCAGGAGTCTAGCTGGCCAGAGGCTAGCTGACTGAGAGGCAGGTTGGTGGCTAGCTGATTGTGAGACAGGCTGGTAATTAAGCCTTCCAGGAACTCTTTAGCAACAGCTTAAAGGATGTTTCCCTCCATGCCATCCTCAGAGCAGCCTCTTTGTACTTACTACTAGAGTCCTTTTTCTGCTCATCATAGCGGCACACACGGGTATATGACATATCATACAGTTCATCTTCAAAAGAAAATGCTTGTTGGTTCGTAGTGTCACAATTGCTGGTAACAGCACAGGCAGGAAGAACCTAAATGCAGACTCAAAGTAAGAATGATGCAGTTATGTATTTGATGAAAATGGTGAAAAGCAGCTACTCTCAGGACAAGCTGGAATAATGAAATTGTTTTCAATGCTTGATAACCCAAACCTATTACATTAACCCTATAGCCTCCATGGAGACTGGATAACAAAAAAAATGAAAATGTGTCATCCTATAAATAGAGGATGACAGGATGACTGACTGACAGGAAAACGCAGACGCAGATGCAGACAACGGGCTACAAAATGCAGGCACATAGAAGTACACAAGGGAAAATAAACAGACAAACCAACAAGGAACTGGCAACAATAGCAGGTTTCAATATGTGTATGTGTATCTAAGGATGGATTTTGACCACATGAATTAATATGTTGGTATTCCGTTGATTACTGCTGCATGTGGCATAAAAGTAAAATCAAAGGAACAATAGTAACAGTATGTGCTGGCTCTCCAAGGTAAAATCACTAAGGTGTATGCGTGTATGTATTTTTGAGAAAGAGATAGATAGAGAGAGAGAGCGAGAGGGGAAACTAACAGCCCATGTAGCCAAATTGGCAGGTGCACAAGAATGTTTAATGTTTAATTTAGCATGGTTTTATGTGACCTGCAAGAAACAGTGCTCATGTTACGCCTCTACAAAGAAAACGAGCTGCAGTGCACTGCAGTGTAAGTCTGTGTGTGTGTGTTGTTCTCTGCTAGAGAGTAACTAAGCCAACTAAGACAGGGAGAAACGAGGAGTAGGGGAATGCAGTGAATGAGATAAATGTTTTTTCTTCAAAGGAGCCCAGCCTGTGGCGCCGCGCTCCTTCTCTTTTTTCTCTCGTTTAATTAAGAAAGCAATCCCTCCTTCCCCTGAGCTCCCTCACTCTTAGTCTCACTCGTTCTGGCGGAAGCCACATTTAATAAATGATCATGAGGATAATGGGAGGTGACAGGGAGTGGTGTGTGTGTCTGTGTGTAAGCATCCTATGTGGGGGTGTAGTGGCTGTCAACACCACTCTAACACAAATAGGAACCTCACTACAGTAACACAGAACCAAGATTTTACATGTGACATGGTGAATTAATTGTGCTAACACAAGGAGACACAGAGGAGTAGATGAACTTTACGATTACAAGCAAAGCTGTCCCTATATCATTTTCACAGGATCAACATTTACTTTTTCATTCATTTTGGTGTCACCCTGCAAATACGACCAGAGCAGTATTTTGTCATACATTTATCATTCCATGAAATCCAATTCCAAGATATGTTACTGTATGGAATACAACAGCTTCAAACCTGAACTGGCTTCACAGAAAATGTTTTTGAATATTTTTGCCATAACAACAAAATAACTCCAATCTACCATAACACACGAGACTTCATACGACTAGTTTGGTTTCCTGGTTCTGGATCAAAGAAAAAATATTTAAATTATAGTTCATCTAGGGTTCAAGAAAAGCCTCCTATGCATTTGACAGAAGAGCCTGAAGTTTCTCATTACCATTTCACATTTAGGAACATGTGAACTATAAATAACATATGTGTTAAAATGTTTTCAATGTCGCACTGCTCTCTTTCTTGTGCTTACCGATCGATGTACACATGCACAAACCACCAGATCACGACATTTCATAAAAAGCTGGTTTGCAGCACTGCTGTACTTGTGTCCATATTTGTCATGACTATGGTGTAAGCGATAAATGGTCAGGTATTTAGTTTCTTTCTACTCACCTGCATAACAATCACCATGATGTCAGCATGGTTTGTGTCAAGGTGGAAACTTTCTCATTTTCTGTTGATCAGGTAATACTCTGCTATGAATAAAACTGAACACCAGAATACAGCTGCAGATGGGAGCCATTACATCAGCTGAAAGAAAAAACACGAGCAGAGTAAACCCAGCACTGACACTGTTATGGTGCAACATATTAATACACAGCGGGGCCTGTGCTTTACGTAGCTAGCAGCTAGTTAGAATTAGTGTTTAAGAAAGTTTGCCTGAGGTGTTTTGTTCTAACATTAGCAGTCATGTGTAAAATAGACACAGTTGTGCTTAGTAAAGCTTAGCATTACTGTACTAAAAAGGCATCAGGGTGAATGGATAGAGTATGGCTACCCTACAACTGATCCGTGCTGACATTTGTTGGGGGTGGCGTAGTGGTAGCAATGGTTCATGACAGGGGAGGACGGGAGACAAGATGAAAGAAGAAGTCAAGAATAGGGAGAGAAATGAGTAGAGTAAATGAAAAAAGGAAGAAGCTTATAGGATGCGTAAGCGGAGAGGCGAAGAGTGGCAGATATGAAAGGAGAAAGTAGGAGAAGAAAGCGGAATTGGTCAGAGAAGACAAAATTTGAGCTGGGAGAAAGGGAATACAGAAAGATAAGATGAAAGAAAAAGGGGGAACACGTGAGTTAAGGACAAAAGGCGAGAATAAGGAGGGCAAAACGGGGTAGAAATTGGTGCAAGGATAATGGGGAGAAAAGAAGACCAGGGAGCTGGAAAGTACAAAATGGTAGTTGAGGGTAACGAAGAATGGTTTAGGAGAGGAAAAGATGAAAGAAGGTTGGAAAGGGAAAAGAAGGAAAGTAACACCGATATTGGACGATTCTGCAAAATCCCAAATTATGTTCAATGACTACAATTTTTTCACAAGCAGTGAAAATGTTTGTTTAGGAAACATTATTGGGAGAAAAGATAAAGAGAAGACAGAGAGACTCCAAAAACTGCAAGGACAGACAGCAAACCAGTACCATGGGAAAAGAAATTATAGCAAGACAAAGTGACGGAGCAAGAGAGAGGCCAAATAGACAGAGGGATATCTCTGGATCTCTGTGCTCCACTTCTGATGAGTGTTCTTTGCAGAAACATATTTAATTCATCTACTGCTTCACTTCCTCTCTCCCATCCTTTTTCTCCCTACTTGCTTATCGTCTCCCTTTCTTTTCAGGGTAGCTTCCAGACTCAGGGACTGTTGCTTAGTTCTTTTGCACACATTTTCTGCAGCATTTGTCTCTCATCTCTGTCTCTTTTCTGCATTTCTCCCTCTTTTTGCCCTGTTCCCCTTGTTTCTCCTTTTTTCAGCCTTTTTCCCCCTGTCCCTTCAACCTCACTGACATTGCTACCAATTACTCTAATTTCTGGAGTCATGTCACTGCTGTGACATATATCAAAGTATCCCGCATATGGAAGACAAGATGTACATACGGTAAATGGGGCAGGATAGATGTGCTATTGCACTGCAGAATAGGCTATTGAGTGCAGTCATGGAAACACGCTCCCATAAACATGCATACGTAAAAAACATTAACAAATAGATGTGAAGCTCACTCTTTTTCTGCTACTTTGGTCACATGTCTTCATCTATGTCTTTCGCGCCCTCTGTCTGTCTTGTATTCCCTCTCATACAAACAAAACCAATGCATGTGAAAGGGTTGTACTTTACAGGGAAATACTTTCATGGAGACTTCAGAATGTGTGAAATTGATCTCAGAAGCAATATGTAGCAGCTACTCTCAGGACAAGCTGGATTATTGGAATTGTTTTCAATGCTTGATAAACCAAACCTATTACATCAACCCTCTAGCCTCCATGGAGACTGGATAACAAAAAAATGAAAATGTGTCATGCTATAAATAGAGGCAAAATGAAAAGAAAAAGAGTCACAATAGGAGCCACAGTGATTTCTGATACTGGTTAAAAACTAAATTTTATAATGAAAAAAACAATAAAAAGGCACAAGATTGTCTGTTATCTAGTGTAATCTTGCGATATGTAATTTGGACCAATTAATACAAATGCTTGAATGGGTCAGTAGAGATGATTCACATTTTTGTACCAATGCACAAAGCTGTGCGTGCACTGCTATTGGAGCCATTCCTTCTGAGTGTGTGACTTGCTCAATTACTTACAAAAACAAGTGAAATGAAATGAAAGATTTTCTCATTTCACTGAAAGAGCATGAAAGAGCCATGTCCCTGGAGGAGAACCAATCACTGCTGCTGACTCTTGGCAACTAATCTCTGACTGGCAGTAGAGCCAATTGTGACCAAAAAGAGGACAATAGACTGTCTGTGAAACAGAAACCTGGGGTAAAATTTCACCGTAATTCAATTTATTGGTAAATATAGGCCCAGAGGGACAAAGCAGACGTGTAGGTTTTAGGTCTTAGCTTTGCTGCGAGCAACTGCCATGCTTGAAGGAAGCTTTATTCTGTCTTTGTGGTGATTTGGACTGTGAATCGATCCAACAAACATAAATAAGTCTCTAATTAGTCTTGAGGAGACTTGCCTGGTATTGGCCATGCAAATATGCAACAGCAAAGTGAAGTGTAAGGTTGTATAAGGCAAACCATTTGTGATTTGAATATGAAGTAACCTTCAGAAACTAAATTCATCAATAATTCCACTAAATTATTCAAACCTCTGTCCGTCGCTTTCTCTGTCCCCATCTCTCCCTCTGAGTCTGGTACAATGGCACCCTGTGGGCTTCCTGTGCTGACAGGAAGAGAGCGGCTTTTCACAGCCGGCCAAGACACACAGCTGAGCGGAAGACGAGCCCCCTTTCTGAGCTTGTCTCTGCCCGCTGCAATCCCCCCACCCCTTCCCCATCGCTTTCTGGATCACACATTTAATCTCATTTTTTTTCTCCCTCTGTCTGGAACATCCTCTAAACTGTCTCCCTCCCAATTTCTCTCTCTAAATGAACTCACCCTCACTCACTATCTGGCCATTACTTAATAGCTCTTGTTCCGCTAATTTTCATTTCTTCTTCCCAATTTGAGCATTAAATCTTCTCTCCTCCCTCAATCACAGGCCACACATCCTCTCAGATTTTTTTTCTTCTCCTGTCCCTCCAAGGAATCCTGCTTGTAAAATTCCCTGTCACACTTTTTTTGTGGACCATTATTATATTTTCCCAAATGACATTTTAGCTGCTTCCCTTCCCTCAATTCATTTATCTCTCACATCTCTTCCCATCTGTGCTCATCCCTGTGTCTGCACCCTCCTCTCCTCTGTCTTCTGTACAGTAAATGGCCTTCTTCCTTTTTTGCTTTATACCCTCTCTTCTCTTATCATCACCCACCTCTTATTTCCATTTTTCCTTTTTCCATCACTTTGTCTTTGCTGTCTTGTTCCCCCATCTCTTCCTTTTCTGTACATCTCTGACTTATGCTAATTTTAGGGCTGTCAGTTTGAACAACAACAGGCAGAGGCTGACTGGTGAGTGCTACTTTACTCACAGGTCCTTTGTCTCTGTCTTTCTACCCTTCAAGAGTCAATAGGCCACACTGGGTGGGCCCAGCTTGACACTGGTGAGGTCCTCACTTATGATTGACTACTCTTACTTCACTCTCACAACTGCTTGCTTGATGCTGTGACACATGAAAAATAAAAACTGTGAAAAAAGCTCCCTCTGTTGCAGAAGCAGTGCCAAGTTTGAATAAAGGTGCTCCCTGTTGAGGCAGGTGCAGCAGTTTTCTGTCATTCTCAGGGTGTGTGGCCATGCAACCAATCTGTGGCTATTGTGTGGTGGCTCTCACAGAACAAAGCTCTGATGTCTGTTTCAAGAAGGTGGTTCTGTGAGCTCCAAGGTTTCATTTACACAGTTTGATCTCTACCTGTTTGTGGCGACAGCGTGAACAGTTTGTCAACTGATCTGTGTTCCACCTGCTCCCTCACTCACTTTTAGGCAGCAAATGAGTCTGTTTCTGTATCTGTTTCTTAGATCTCAAACTCACTGATTCTTCATTACTTTCCCTCTGCTGAGCTAAGGAGTGTCTTGCAGCTCATTTTAGTGATCCCTCATGTTGCGTGATGTGGAACAGACAGCGGGGAGCAGTAATAGGTCATCTTCTTTGCAAGTGCTTAAAAGTGAGTCCGATCAGCTTTGATGCTGATGTCAGCAGTGACGAATACAGCTGAACCTGACTGGACATCTCTCTTTGCCGATTGTTGTTTCAACTGGAAAAGCGGCCAACTGCAGAGTATCCAGTTTGACAGTGAATTTTCTCCTCCAGCGGTCAAATGGAAAAGACATGGAGACATGCACAGCAACTGTTCTTTGAAAGGTGAGGATTTGCTTGTTTTCCTCCATTTGTTATAATTGTCAACTGAACAGCTTTGGAATATTTGAGTGTTGGTCAAACAAAAATAACACCTTTTTTAAAGGCCCTGAAAAATGATTACCTTATTGAGCTTCTTACGATGAGTGAAGGGATCCTATAATTTCTGCCAAAGTTTAAAGAGTTTTTAGTTATTTCACATGAGACTTTTGGTTTTGTGATTTTGTCCTTGCTTTTCTCACTGGTTTGAAGCAGGTGGGACTCAGTTGGAAAAAAGTGATGTCATGTATATACCTTCTACAAACCTCACCACTGAGAATTGCTTGCAAAGATAATAAAAAGATAAATTAATAACTCAAATATCCATTAGTGGTCCATGTGTGTTTTACTGAAATGTATTGCCTTGCAGTGTCTCCCTACATACCCATCTCAGAGTCAGCTGCCCCAACTAGACAATTCACACTTGAGCACACTCTTCAACCAACCACATCCACATCCACACCCACAAACACTCTCAGTGAAATACACCATAACAGCCTCAACTTCGATCCCCATCTTCCTTAACACTCCCAGGGGCCATTAAACGGAGACATTTTCCTGAACCCACACACCACACAAAACTGGGATTCTGTCTTGACATATAAACTCAGTGCTATGATACGGGGGATTAAATGTGTGATTGGGTGTGTGTGCCAGCACTATGTACTGTATAGAGTCACTGTATAGAGTGACTGCAAACTGTGTGAGTTCAAGCCTAATTGTATTCCCTGTACCACCCCAAATACACAAGCCAGGAATGTTTTCTGAAACAATCATTTGTGCTCCTGTTATACAGGACGTCTCACACATTCATAGTGCCATTCCCAACTCATTCACACACTCTCAAACTTACTCAAACTTGGGCAGACTATCCACAAGGGGAAGTTTTTAAGTCATTGTCAGATCAGGTCTATAAATGCCGACCGGCGCCACCTACAGGCAAAGAAAGCCGCAGTTTGTACTCATTATTTGAACATTTTAATAGAAAACAATAATGTTTAAGCAGCAGTTTTCTTCTTTTCTTATCATTGTTGTATTTTCTTGTTTGGTTTTACTCTTAAAACATCCTATTAGCTAAGATAGAATGATTATTGAAAATTGTGTCACAGTAGCTTCCACTGGATATGGAATAGAAATTGTAGAAAACAGCTTGTCAGTTGTAGAAGTCTGGTTTACATCTATGAACCAGACTTAAAATCAAGCTTTCTATGGACATTACCATCAGATAAGAGAGCTATAGTATTAATTTTGGCAGAAAAGTCACCAGATATGAAATTTGTAATTTATGTAATTTGTAATTTTCCTTAATTGTGAGTGATTATCTTCCTTCCTTCTCCAAACAAAACTGAAGGACATTTTATGTACAGT
Source organism: Xiphias gladius (assembly GCF_016859285.1). Taxonomy (NCBI): domain Eukaryota; kingdom Metazoa; phylum Chordata; class Actinopteri; order Istiophoriformes; family Xiphiidae; genus Xiphias; species Xiphias gladius. The sequence continues at coordinate 12,717,084 of NC_053406.1, read as the reverse complement.
GATCTGCAGTATCAACTCTCCGATACTAAGCAGAAAATATGCTTTTTGTACATTTTGCATACTCCAAAAACAAAACAGAAAAAAATCAAATACAGACACAACAGCAAAATTTATAAAGAAGGAGAGAAAGACAAATGCAGTTGTAACACTCGTTGCCTGCAGGTGGTGCAAATAAATCTATTACTTTCCTTGAATATACAGTATGTGGCACAGGTTGGACTGTGAAGGTCCAGAGCTGCAGGCTTTCAAATCAATGCCACAGTGTATCCGTGTTCTATCTTCTAAACTCATCCTCCTCTTTTTCTATCTGGCCACCTACTGCTCTTTCTTCTTTTTTCCTCTCCTTTCTCCATTCCTAAGTCTTAACAAGAATACAGGTAAGAATCATTTGCAGGTGAGGTTCAGACTACAATTTCTCCACCGATAGCAGCCTAAAAAGAACGTAATCCAATTTCGCTGAAAGGTATACTATAACTGAAAGGTGCAGTCAGAAAAATAGATGCAACTCGGTGTTCACAAACTATGTGGCTACTTTAGACTGAAAGTAATAAATTCACTTATTCTCTTGGGGTTATTGAAAATCATTCCAGGAAATGTAGAAAAAAAAACTGAAGTAGAAGTAGATTATGGGAAATGTAGAGGTTACTAACTCAAGTAGAAATGGAGATCAAAATAATATGAAAATCACTGTGCATAAAAATGATCTAGGTTGACAGAGTATCTGCAGCCACATGATGATAATTGGAAATGTGGTTCACATCTAAACCTGTCGGTACTGTGGTGGAGTCTATACCACAGTTTTCTTCTCAGATGCAAACACCAGTCAAAGCAGTTACTTTTTTTTCTTTAGTTTGTTGGTATATAGTATGGTCTAAAATGGACTTCACCAACATAAAATGTAACTTGATTTGCCAGTTGCCTTTAGTTAGCTTGATATTTAAGTTGGAATAGCATATCTAGGGAAATAACTTGATAATTCTGAACATGAAGTACAATATTACAGCAATTTTAGACATTAAACTTTTTGTGAATTTTTTTGTTTCTTATTTGATTATTTCAAAAATGCTCATCAGATAGCTTGTATTTACAATCTAGGGAACATAAGCAACTTTATGTCTTTATTTGCTTACAGCAACAAATGATGAATCAATCAAAATGACCTACATTCCCATATTTACATATACTATCAACACTGCTACAACAACTTGGCACATACATTTGATTTCAAGTGAATATACTGTAACACAGCAAAAACCATATGGATGGTAGATATGAGTTGTTTTTTAGTGATGAAATGAGAAATTTACCACTTAGCCCTTACTGTGTACTCTTTGAAGAGCAACACAGTGACATGCAGTAAGTTATTACTGTCTTGCTAAATATTGTTTGGAGTGACAGATATTACCAGGTGGGTACATGGGCAAAAAAAAAACAAAAAACAGATATGAAAAAGCATTAAAAAAAACATGAGCAGGGGCTGAGAGACGTGGTACCTATTAGGAGAAAGTGTGAATGGGAGCAGCATAAATTAGAGTGACTGAGTAGACACGTGTGTAGGATGGGCGCAATGGTAGTGAGGGCTGGTGAAATAAACTGGGAAATAGAAGATGTTGAGAGAGAAGGAAGAAGTGAGCTGGTGGAGGAAGAGGAGATGGGAAGGATGGAGGAATGTTTATGAGGGACAGTGGTGGGAAATGACAGGATGGGAGGTATTGGGACTCAGATATGGGGAAAGATAAGGGCAGCAGGATAGAAGGAAAGTGAGCAAAGACGGAGAAAGATAAAGGAAGTAGGAGAGCAAAAGAAGAAATTAAACAAAAAAGGGAGTGGAGAAGATGAGAGGTGATGAGGAGAGGTCACCAGTGTTTGTTTTTTTTCCATTCTGACATAAGTGTGTCTGAGTGAGTCTCTTGAGGCTTGCACACATACAGTGTATACACATATACATACACACATGTACACACACACACTCTCTGAAAGTTTCATGGCTTCCATTTGCAAGATTACATCTTTCAATTAAGACTAAGATGGCTGTCTCTTGGTTCCTGTGAGTGAGTGTGTGTGTGTGTGTGTGTGTGTGTGTGTGTGTGTGTGTGTGTGTGTGTGTGTGTGTGTGTCTGTGTGTGTGTGTGTGTGTGTAGGGTATGTAGGTAAAGGGGATATAAAGATGAAATTCTCTTGGAATATTAATTTACCAAATATTTCTATAACAACAGATTCAAAAATTAAGGAATGTTTGACTATTACTAAGTAAAACAGTAACGATTTAATGAGATAAGGATTACCAATAAAACAGCCAGTAGTGGATTTGACTGCCTAAAAATAACAAACCCTAAAAACCAGGAAAGCTAACCTCCATGCTGTTAGTCCTGTTTAGATTAAAAATTATTGTTTTGATTTATAAACCAGTATAGGAATATTACAATAGAGCCAGATGTGCTTTACATTTCAGGTTTCAATTTTTAAAAACATGCCACACATCAGCCTTGAAAACAGAAATAAACCCCACTACATTATTGCAAAAACAAGAGTCTACAGCCACACTACCCTCTCTATGTTGCTGCACTTGCAGTGCTTCGAGCTAAATGCTTACTTCAGGATACTAACACACCCACATTTTGAGCATGCTAACATGCTAATGATAACAAGTATACTGTTAACCATGTTCACCATTTTAATTTAGTGTGTTAGCAAAAAATACAACATTTGCTATGAATGAAAATTTGAAAACTTTGACTTGATGATGGCATTAGATAAAAAAGTTCAGTGATCCTGAGGAGAACATAAATGTGTGTAACAGATTTCATGGCATTCCGTCCAATAATTGTTGAGACAATGACAACAGTCAGGCGACCAACAAAGACGTTAGGATTCATCCTCTGGGGACGATGGAAGTGTTTACAAAATTTTACAGCAATCCATATTAAATGGTTGTTGAGATATTTCAGTCTGGACTAAGTGGTGGACTGGCCAACATTGCTATCCCTTGAGACACTAACGAAGCTAAAAGTTACAGTTCACAATTAGTGCAGCAACTGTTTGTAGTTCAAGAAAATGAGTGAATTCTTAGATTTCAGTGTCAGAAATCCGATAGTGACAATTATCCCAATAACAAGTATTGTGTGAAGCAGATTTATGTTTCTTTTTCTAATTATTGAGAATGGGAGTTAGTTATTTATAGTGAGACTGTGTAGAAAAGTTCTAGGTCAAGACCGTAACCAGAAATTTAGAAATAATGAGATCATGACTGCAAATCTCCTAAATACAACTCTGCCCCCCTTAGAAAAATCTGACAGGACAACAAAAATAAAGTCTGAAAAGTTTTCTAATTGTTTTTCATTTTTATATTTTGTTCATCGAGTTAACTGTTAAATTATTATATTGTTGTCATTTCAGCATTTTGTTTCCTGCAAGAAAGTCTTAATTTCCATTTCAAACCATGCCAAAGAATAAAAGTCCTGTACTAAAAGGCTGAATTATTTATGTATTAATTTTAGTTGGCATAAAGGCAATCAAATATAGATACATTAAGTCTAAAAATGCTGGAAATAGCCTGTAAAATACCCAACAACTTTAAGTTTTATTTATAGAGTTTTAACTCCCTCCATGTTACTCAAATCCCCAAATTACCAGAAAAACATCAAAGGTCATGACCTCAGTCTCTAGGTCAGTGCTAGTTACAACACTGTTTGGAAGATAGAGAATGAAAATAAGAAAAAAAGCAAAACATAGAAATGTTAATTTTTCACCAGCTTTAGTGAATCACAGCAATGCTATTCAATTTGTTATATCACTTAAGTGCTTGTGTGTTTCGATATGTTTTTCATAGCCCCTTTGTAGTTTGCTGCTGCTGGAAGATTTTTGAGTTGAATTTCCATCAAATATTTCATTACACTGACAGAATACCTTCTCCATTTGAAGTCTTAATCCATCAAAGAAAACAGAGTGCTTTTCATTTCGTCTATAGCTCCCTTGTTTCTCTCAGGCAATAGCCTCAATAACTGAGTACCTGAACCAGCAGCATTACAATCAAAGCAAAAGAATATTTATGTTTATAGTGGCGCTGATAGCTATAAACTGGATTTGATACATGAATTGAATCGGATCTGATACTTCAAATGAACGATACTAGTGTTTTCCTGTGAAACTACAGTCAGTTTAACTCACTCAGATATGTAAGATTTTATTATTAGCATGTTTTAACACCAGCAGTATCAAAGCAAACTGGAATATCTCTGCATCTCTGGGCTTTTTATCACCGCATATGTATCTCAGGTGTTTTTCAGCTTATATTAAATCATCATCAATTGAGAAGCAGTGCTGGTTCATAATGTCATGTCAAACTTTAACTTTTAGTCAACACCTGAAGGCATGACTAACACTAATCACTTTCATTTTAAACAGCTCTTTACTTTATATCATTATGTAGTGGGCTTGAAAATGATTAAGATGTTTTTACAGTTATAGTGGCAAAATCACAGCAGTAAGCCAGCTAATTTGGGTGCGTGATGCATGCTTTGCAGGATTACAATATACTGTAAGGTCTGAAAAAACAGAATTTTTCCCACAGAGGACAGTCCAGTTGATGGCATGCTGTAACAGTACATTGTGAGATTTCGAGGCTTAGTTGCAAATGTCAGGTTGTCAGTCTAACGGTGAGTTAAGACCAAATGTGAAGCGAACTTTTCCCGCGGCTCAATTGCACACAAAGTCAATGCAAAGGCACAACTAGCCGCGAATTCACCCAAGGCAACGTGAATAGACATGTTTTTGCCAGTTGAAAATGTTTCAACTTGAGCAAAAAATTTGCATGACACTTAGTCGTGAAAGTCTGTCGGTGCTGTGCAGAGCTCAGTAGGGCTTCAGAGAAATACAATGACATACAAAGTTCAGCTGGAGGTTCCCTGACATAATGTATTAATGCATTTTGCTACGTTAAAAAGCGAACAAAACTGACTGAAAAACAGCTTTCAAATATTGACAAAGCAAATTCTGATGCAAATATAAAATCAAATTAAATGAGAAACTTGACTTACATGATTAGAAATGCATTTCCTTGTTTCTGTTGGCCACATCATTTCATTAGTGTATCAATTCATCATATACAGTACTCAGTGTCAATAAATTTTGTCAATAAGCATTTTTCCATTAATAACCTACTGTATATCATATGTGGGTTTTGAAATTGCACATTTGCATAAGAGTAGAATCTTTACAGACTAGCCACTTGCCAATACCATGCTTGATTCAATTGATCCTCCTGCACTGTTTCTCTTTGTCACATGCCTCCAGGGGCTGATTTAAAAAGCTCCTTTTGTTCAGTCATTTGAAAAAAATTTGTTGTAAAATACTGTAAATTCTGTGGCATTGTCTTCTGATTTTCCTTCTAACTGTATATTCATTAAGTATAATCATTTGAAACTTGCTCTCTCTCTCTCTCTCTCTCTCTCTCTCTCTCTCTCTCTCTCTCTCTCTTTCTTTGGTATAAATAAATTATTAACTCACAGTGGGTGGGATCTACTGGAAAGCCAAGATACCGTAGATAGAAATAACACCTCTTGTAAATATGTTTGCTTTCTTCATAAAAAATGGTTGCTGTGACCTGAAAAACATTATACTCAGTATAAGCTGGTGTTTTAACACGCTCTGTCCCAAGTTAGGGATGTGTTGGTCGCGAACAGGTCGGTTCTATGAGCCACCTCATGAATGATGGGAGTCGGCTCTTATCTTTTATTTTGTTAATTAATACAAGACAGAATGATAGGATGATCTTTCTGCCACACTGCTCAGCCATTGACACACATGTGTAATAGTGTCAGATGTTTTTACATTAATGTTTTTATACCAAACATAGTGTAAAATAATGGTATTCTGGAAATTATAAGGTTTAGTATAATTTCATTGAATAATTTAAGTGATATATGTGCACATATACCAATCATAAGTGAAACATTGCTAAATTTGGCTGAATTATAGAAGCCAGATGTGGTACTGAAGGAAAAGCCATTTGGGAGCCAAAAGAGCCGACTCTTATTGCTGAGCTGAGCCAAATGATCCGGTTCACTAAGAAGAGCCAGAATTCCCATCACTATCCCGGATTACGATGAAACCTGTGGTTATATTGTTCACATGCTGACATATTCATCTGTATGGCACTGTAACGTAGCAGAGTGACAGAGTGTGGACAGAAAATTGCCCGAGTCAGAAAGCTTAAAACATCTACAGCAACACCAACACCTATTATCAATGGTCAGCTTGTTATCCACATATCCAATTATGGGTTGTCATGCTATGGTGTGTAAACAAACAACAAATGATGTCAGATTGCTACCACACACACACACACACACATACTTGTAGTTGATACATATCACCTTCTGACATGGGCCTTCATTTAATCTACCATCAAATAAACCACTAAACCACTCCAAACCTGGATAAATGTAGTGCAAGGGTTGTAATAATTGCTAGAATCTAGTCTCATCTGACACTTTTCATCCCCTTAATGTCAGAGCTAAATTTGGCCCCAGTACACGGTGCATTTTCAAGAAACAAAAAGGATTCATTTAGGGTATTCTCATGGATGGTTACTGATGTGATTCAGAGCATTATGCATCATTAAATGTGGTGAGTGCCAACCATTTCATGGTGCTTATGTGAGGGTATCTTGTTCTTTCGAAAAGAAAGTTGCTTTTATATTGAATCAAGTGTTTACATCCACTGCAAAGTGACAGATGCTATTACACTAGTTTCATTAAAGCCTCAGTCTGATTGCTGCACTGTGCCCCATCATCTGAAATTGTTGCTAATGCCTTGTTTTTGTTTTGAATTCAGTGGGGTGCTGCTTTCCCAGTATCCAAGTCACGCAGTAAGGAGTTGGTGTTTTCAAGCCCCAGACTTTGAAAACAAACCAAACGGCTTGTGTATGCCAGTTAGTGTTGGCTGTCAAAAACTGTTGATTCCACAGGAAGCCCCTCTCAGATGAAAAATTCATCAATTTGTTTTTGACAATGAAGATATACATAACTATGTGCCCAGACATCCTCTTGTGAGGCAAAAACACCCTCTGTTGTTCCATGGAACAAACGTGTTGCTGTAATTCTGTGCTCAGCCAAGAACACTGCTCTCAACGGTGATTGCAGATTGGAGGATCTAACCCATTATTTACCAAAGAAATCATCATGTATCATCACATACAGCTTCTAAAACATAGTCAGACATCTCTTTTAAATGTTTTCTCAGTTTTGTCTGTCCCCCTTTTTGTGATCCATCAGTACTTGCTTTGCCAACCATATTTCTTGTTGGCTCCCACCGCCATAGGTGGTCCAGTCATGTCATCCATAATAAATGACCACAAGTTTGCTTCCCCCTTAATCTGTGTGACTTCCACTCTATTTATATCTGAACTGTAATTTCACAATCATTCACACATACACACACACACACACACACACACACACACACACACACACACACACACACACACACACACACACACACAAACACACACATACACTATATAACCCCCATATGCTAGTCAGGATCAGTTGACACACTATGCATTCAAGTGTTATTGCTCAACAAAGACTAATATTCAGCAGGTCTGAGTGCTTTTGCAATGCTGTTCTTATGCATAAAATCCACACACAATATGTATTCATCAAGCACATTTACTGTTATCAACACTGTGACACCCCATAAAATTTGTTCAGTATGTGGAACACCCATCTCTGTCTCTTTCTGTCTTAGATTCTCCACAGTCATTGTCTGAATTTGACTTGAGAGAGTCTGAGGACCAGATGGGCATTGAAATCCCTTGAAGAGTCAACCTTTTGTTAATTAATAAGCTTTGTTTGTCAGTCCTAACCCTAACCCTAAACCTTTCTTTAATGTCAGGCTAAGAACAGTACACCCACATACACACATATTCATGACCTCACATACATTAGGAAGCACGGACAAACACACACTCATTCATAGGCCAAACCTATGTGACAGTTATAAGTACAGTGTATTGTGTTTACAGCTGTAAGGGATGGGCTTATTAATTATTCATGATGAGATGGGTTTGTTATGTTTAATCGTGTTTTTGTTTTTAGCACAGCTGCTTAACTTGACTTAAAAGAGCCTTCAGAGGACAAAGCGCCTTAAAGGATGTCTTGCTAACTATTTGTGTATTTGTTGCAACATATAGTGTAGCTATACTTAAAAGTACGCTTGAAAATTCCAAATTTCTTTCTTGTATTTTGTTTAAAATTAAAAAACAAGACTAAAGTCCATGGAGGGTTGAGTGCAGCTCCCAGTGGGAGTCAGTGGTTCTCAGCCATTGGTTCAAAGCAACAAGGAACAACAAAGAGCCAAACTCCACTGCTATAGTAGCTGTAGATTAGCTGCACTGCCTCATTGGCAATGAAGGTGAGAGGGAATGAATCACACCATCTTTAATAAATGTACTTGATAATAAATGTTTGCGACTTTCCATGGTGGATCAATATACAGTCCTGCCAATGGTGTCACACTATTCCACTGATTTACAGGTGGCAATAACAGCCAAGATACGATGCAGTGTGCCAACAAAGGCAGGGAAGAACAAGACTGCAAGCTAGTAATCAAGGATGTAAACAATGCAGGATTTAAGATACCTGGGGGGAAAAAAAACGAAGGGGTTTGCAGTCACTTTGTTTTGGTGAGTAACACTGAATTTAAAAATAACTTTTGCTTTTCTACAAGAAAACTCCACAGGGCACAGGTAATATTTAGCCTGTGCTTACTGATATAAATGGGGTGGATAAAATATTGGAAATCCTCCACTGAAACAAAATGTTTTATGAGAACCAGATACGGTAATCCAAGTTGATACCCATTCACTTGAATTAAAGTTTCTCACCAGGCAAATTCACTGCAAAAACTTACCAGCCTTCCTTACATATATGCACAATGGTACATTTGGCTGACTGTCCACATCTGTGGCATGAATGTAATGTCATGGCTCTTAATGTGATCTAAATTGATAGTGAACTTAATGGCTAAAATTACGACAGAGTAACTTCTGATGTGTGTGACAGTCAGTACTTTTTCTTTATTGTTTTACAGTAGTTTCTGGTGGACAAAATATTACACAATTTGATATAATCCAATCCAGAAACCATCACCACCCACTACCCGCAGCCAATGAATCAAATTGTCTTTATTACAATCTCAGCAAGAATTGAATATTCAACCTTTCACAAATGTGGTATATACGTAGCTGTTCTGTTGATATACCTGGTATTACTTTGTGCAGTGGTTTCTTTTGGTTCTGTTTACTGACTGTAGAATGCAGTAGTCTTCCTGATTTAGCTTTTGCTAAGCTCCATTGAAATGAATAGATGGTTCCCAACAATGTGTTTCACACAGCCTTGGTAATTAAAAGGGTTATTCATTCAAAAGACTCTACAGTAAAACAAATCGTGCAAAACCTATTAAAAGCACTAAGAGCCTGGTTGTCCTGTGTGGAATCAGAAATACAGCAACTCTGTCGTGAGAACCACTCTGAAAATATAGACTTACCTTTTACTGCTAAACAAAGAGATTGTCATATGTTTCACACACTGTTGCACTAATGCATTAACCATGTTCGTTGTATTTGAAGGTAATTCGTACATATTTAATTCTAAAATAGCAGTAAGATAAAAGCACTCCCACTGAAAATCCATCTTCAGTGACAAAGTCATACACACAGTTGAATGGTAGAAAATAAATGTATGTGAGTGTTAAAGAATGAGTGAATGTGTGTGTGTGTTTATGTGTCAAATGGTAGTAAAAATCTTTCACTGATGAGATGGGAGCAGGGAGTACTAATGCCACATAGTTTCTTATATTCTGCGAAGTATTCTACATTTTAAGTATACTGCACATATTCATGTTTTCTTCAGTATTGTTGTTACACTGCATTTTGGGAGAATTACCAGTTTCTTCTGAGCAGGTTGCCAAGCTAAAAAAGCTTCATGGGGTTCAGTAAACATCTCCATTTGAATATGGACTGGGCCGTATACAAATGCACACAGTAATGCTCAAGAAGCCAGTATGAACACCTTAAACGTGTGAGCAACAGCAAATTTAGGTGATACTCAACCCAAATGCTTTTGCCTATCAACAAAATTCATGTTGGTTACAATAGATTGCAAAAGTGAAAACTTTTCACTGCATTAAAAGTAATAATAAATGTATTTAGAAACATCTCAAACCAGTCCTCCAGTATAATCTAGATGCCCATCAATTCATTGTCTTCTTGCTCTGATATAGAAGCAGTGTACAGGTATTCACACACCTGCAGTATATGCAAAAATCTGCTCATGCGCTCAAGATGTTTTTAATTGAATTAGTGAATTAGTTTGATTCAAATTTTAGTTGTAGCTGTAGTTAGTTCTACAGCTGTGCTTGCCTATCTGTAAAAGTCACTGCACGCCACTGATAATTAGTTTTATATTTATTTATTTGTTTTTTTTAGAGAAATAAAATTATAAATATTCTCACATACACATACTGTTTGTACAATTACTTATAAAGACAGCCACAAATAACCCTGTCTCTTTGGCCCTTTAGTTGAAACCAGTGTAATGAGACCTTACAGGCTGTAATGTATAATTATACTCAAGTCAGCCACTGCCATATCAGACGAAATTAGCCTTTCCTTTCATGCATGCAGCCCTGCTTTATCCATTCTCTGTCAAAACAAAGCTCAAAGGGTTGCTTTATACTCCTTCATTAGACAACTGTGTATACAGAGACGCACACAGGGACACACACACCCACACAACTTTTTACTGCTGCACAGAGCTTGATTATAGCCATTACCAGTGTAACAGCAGTGCCACAGTTAATGATATCTGTGTTATATGCGTGGGAGAGCTTTGTGGTGAGTTATTAATACTAAGATGCCTCGTATTTTATGGCCTTATCGATAAAAGCTGTTCTGCCGGTCGATACAGCTGCTTCACACCAATGACTATTCATCCGCAACGCAAATTGACCCAGCATGTGTGTGTGAGTGAGTGGGTGTGTGTAGCAGACTGTTAAAGCATGTGGGAACACATTATGTTTTGCAACACCACACAACATGCACATTCTTCTTCTAAAGCTGACGTAGTGGGTCTGATGAATGTGCACTCTTTGCATGACTTTGTTCCCGCATCCCAATAACGTGCGGATTTGACTACTTAGTTGAATGACAAAATAATCTCATGAAACAAAGAAAGTCACAGAAAATGTCCCAGATCGATAGTCTTGCTTAGCATAGTACATAATGAGTTAAAATGCTCAACTGCTCATTTCACAACAGTTGAAATCAGCTCTTATCACACAGGTTGTAAACAAATCCCCAGTTTTGGCATACCTATGAAAGATAGCAAATGCAAAAAACAAATGCAGACACTGCAACACAACTATGTTTTGCCAATCCAGACTGACACCCTGGTTCAAGTTATGCATACTGTGATAATAATAATTTGGATGATAAAAATTAAGCCTGGGTAGTATATCAATAATTTAGCTGCAAACTGAGAAAATTGGTGAAGAGAAATGTCTGCAGCAGCGTGCTTAGAGTGGGTAAACAGAAGGAGGAATGAAAGAAAGAAAGAAAATCTATAAGACAAATGGAATCATGACTTGGGTGCCACTGTGGTGCCTAACATGGATTAGATGGGCTAAACTGCTGAACCAGGATGGATTACTTCTCACTAAGCAGTAATACAAACCCACCTATCTGTCAGCACTAGCACTGGATTCAAAACAACAGAACTCATAATATCTCTGTTTCTCTCTTTCACTAAATCATGTCAGCTGGTAAGAATAAATGTGTTTTTAAGACTGTAGAGCCTTTGAGAAAGCTATAGTCCATGGTAACACGCAGGACGTGTGTTGTCACATATTCAGTGTGTGCCTTCAAACCAGAGGATTTCAAAGTGTGAAAACTTAGCAACTCTTCTCCTTCCTCCTGCAGAGCTCGAGCGGGAGAGACATTAGGCAAACATTGTGCATGAGGTGAAAGGGAAATCTGTTTGCCGGTGTTCTGAAAACAACAGGAAAGGAGTTATTGTAGGTTGGCCCCACTGATCAGAACTGTCAGCAGCAGCAGTGACACAAAGCAATTAAGGTATTTTAACCCCCCGTCTCACACACACAAGCAAACACACAAACACACACACAAAGACACACACTCTTCCCCAACAATAAATGGAATAACATATTTCTTATTTCTCTTGTTATTGGTGTGCACAAGGAGTTTACACTGCCCATTTTGTCTTAAGCACTAAAGTTTCCATTTATTTTCCACAAATATTGGCTGGATCTTTCATCTAGCCAAAGATCGAGTGCACTAATTTAGCCAAAAAGACATATTTATGCTGTCCTCCCTCCTCTCTGCACTCTGTGTTCCCTGAGCCCTGCTCTGGACCTCAGTTACCTGCCATAAGTCAGTGCCTTCTCTGTTCCAATTTGAGCTGCGGTTTCTCTTGTTCACCCAGCCCATGAAAGTCTCTGTACACGCTGTTGCCTCTCAGTCTAGCTCAAAGCTTTGATCCTGTATTTGACTCCATCAACATCTCTTTTGTTAAATATTCTAACTCTCTGTGATCAGCACTATATATGTAAACCTTTAAGCCCCTCTGGCAAATATTCTTCATCTACAATCTTGTACAAGACGGTTGTTGGTAGATTTGCAGCCTCTTAGATTTGCACAGCTGGTTGGAGTAAGTATTAGTTTTATGATCACAGATTAGGGTCACTTATTGACAATAATGGCTAATTGTAAACTTCCTAAATTTCCTAAATGTTTTGATAGGAAAGCCAGCTGCTATGTTGGTCCATACATAGCAGATGAGCTGAACTAGCTTCAGTGGATCATGCTGTAGCAGTGGTTTGAGAAGTTTCAATGGATGTTACGATTAACTTTCTGTCAGGTTTCTAGGTTGCCCCAAGGATTTATTGTAACTGAAGACCAAGTTGACTAAAGCTGTTGTCCTCCACGAAGGAGAAAGCTGCAAACTTTTCAGAGCCTATGGGGATGGGTGAATGTAATATGGATTTTTTTAGTGGAATATCCTTCCTTTAAAACCGAGAAATTCAAGGACGAGATCTCAAAACTGAGCCACATAAGCCCTCCATTTTTCGCTGTCTCTGTCTTGGCTTGTCTTAATGTTCTCTGGGTCTTTACGTGTTGAATATTGTATTGCACAAGATAAGATTGTTTCTTGTCCTACCCCAGTGCTTATTGTATACAGTATATGTGTGTTTGTGTATACATTTCTATCTACATGCAGGATTGTTCATGTTTTCCCTCCCCGCAGCTTATGCCAATATAAATATCTCAGCTAATTAATAACTGCAACGACCTTACTACCTCAGATGGGATTTCCACAAGGCTCATTCACTCTCATTCAGTTTTTACCTCCCAGCGCTGAGGGAGAGACATAAGGAGGCTTAGGAGGGGGAATGAGAGGAAGAGAGAAACAAAGAGGAGTTAGGGGAAGACAGTGAGGGAAGAAAAAGGAGTGTAATAAGAAGAGGGGGGAGAGGAGACCAGTGAGGAAACAATGGAGAGAAGGAAAGATGAGAGTCAAGAAGAATCAGAAAAGTGAAAGGAGAAAGGACGGAGGGAGGAATGTTGCTTATGTTGCTTATGTTACCACTGAAAACAGTTTGGAAATGTTGCCGTTGCAGTACTACCCCCAGTTCAGCTTGTCAAGGAGACGAAGATAGGAGGATGAAAACTGTTAAGCTGACTTCAGCTGGGGCTTCAAACAGACTGCAGAACTATTCAGTGTGTGGAAACCAGGTCCCACACACTGAAAAGAGGAACCCTTCAATTATGGTGGCAGCACCAAAAGAGACAGCAGAGTGACTGTGTCTGTGCCTCTTTGTTTGTCCTGTGTGTATGCACTTTTTTTTTATGTCTTGCTTGTGTGTATGTGGGTGTTTAGAGGAAGCACAGCATCTTCCTGTGTGCTTTCAAAAGTGCTGACAGTTGTGTGGTCCTGTAAGTGATTGTATGTGTGCAGGTTTTCCTGCAGTTTGTGTGTGAGTGTCAGATACTACTGGCCACCCCGAGCTCTGTATCTATATAGTGGTTAGCAGTTAACATGGCAGAAATGTCACTGAGCTTTCAGAGTTCTTCACCGCACAGTACAGAGAGCCCTGGGCGTCGATTTTTCCCAAGAAGCCTGGCGCTACACACACACACACACACACACACACACACACACACACACACACACACACACACACACACACACACACACATGCACTTTTGTCTTTCTATACTTGTTCGGACGCTTGTTGACACAATGCATTCCTTAGCCCCTAACCTTATCCTTAACCCTTACAACTAAATGCCTAAGCCTTACCCTAACCTAAGCCTAATTCTAACCTTAACCTTATAACTAAGTCTTAACCTTCAGACAGCCCTTTGAAGTAGTGAGGAACCGGCCAAGATGTACTCACAATACAGAAATGTCCTCATTATGATGGTTTACAAAAATGAAATTGGTCAACAGAAACTGAGCTCACACAGTTTTATTCTCAAACATGAACAAGTGAATATCGCTTGTTCTTTTCTGTTGTTGCAAAAGGAAGCATACATGTACAGCCACACATACTACTGTATTATTGTCTTCCTCTATCATATTAATAAGTTCAGACTTTTCTTTGTCTCTTTCATCATCTTTGTTGCATTGTAAGGAAGTTTAGCAGAGCCTACTGTAATGCGACATTTAAAAGTTACTTTAGAACGGTGTATCCAAAATGATGTAAAAAGGTAGTCCCGTATTTAGACGACTTCCATTGATTAACTCTAACTACTGAAACTGTCATTTGAAATGTGAAAGTTGGTATGCAGACGCTCCAATGAAGAGACAGCGATGGATCAGTGTGGATTTTTTGTATGTCGTGTTTAAAAATGATTTATGTGATTTATTTATTTTATTTATTTTTGGGGGGATTTGATTACTGTCAGATGATGCGGATTGGCACAGTGCAGAAGAGTAACGGATGATAATCAGATTTTAGTGAGTTTGTGTAAAGTGGGCGATTAGAGAAATCTAGTTTGGATATTAGAGTGTGAAAGAGAGCAGATATCTGATTTGGCCGATCAAGTGGGCACATCCCCACACAGAGGTTTAACTGTATTAGAAGAACATATGAATAAATGCACTACTACAGCAGATGTTTGAGCAGACTCCTGAGGACCAACATGTAGAAGAGCAACAATGACTGACTTTTCAGCTTCATCAAGTGTTTGGACTTTTTTTTGGTGAAATGGTCTGTTAGGACCAGATTAATCATGCCCATCACACTGCGGGCATGAAATGAAATTTTAAATTGCATTTTCACTGCCTCGTGGCAACTGGCAGAAAACTACCACGCTGTTGTGGTACCCAGCGGCTTCAGCCTGCCTTGTGTTTGTGGAGGAGAATCAGTTGGTTTACTATGCAACACTACAGATTGTTCCATAACTGTTTCAGTCAAATGTGTTGTTAGCCTCGAGGAACATACACCCCAGACATTTTGATGTGTAACAACTGTGAAATGTAGAGTACATCAAAGTGCCCTTTTTTAGTTCATTTTGAACAATGCCTACAACAGTAAATACATCTGTCACATCATATCAGTTATCAGAACAGTGGTGTGCTTACAAAGAGAAAACAATTCGTCATCTATTTATCTTAACATCTATTTATCTTAACTTCTCTGTTTTTCTTGCCATTTGTAAAATAATTCTTGACCTAACTATGAATAATTTCAGGGTTTTTTTTTCTTTCCTCTGTAGGCTTTAAAGATTAAAAATTTCAAAAGTTTTGATTTGCTCCATTTTCCTCTCCTGTAATAAGACAGAAACCTTTTATTTAATTCTCTAACTACCTTGAACTTCAGCATTCTCTGTTAACCTCCTCCCCACGTTCCACTGCTCATCTTTCATTAATCTTTCCCATTCTTTTGCTCTCCAGTACCTCTTTCACTCCTCCACGAGTTTGTAACTTGCCTTTTGATCTTGGCGATGTCATTTCCTCTTCTTTTTGGCCACAACAGCATGTCTTCATTAATCGTTTAATCTTATCTGCAACTTGTGATTGCGAGAATAGTTGTGTGCTTTCACTTGATGTCACAGCTCCCTGCTGCTGCTGCTCTTGGTGATCATGCCTTCCTTGTAAGTACAAAATTTAATTAAACTAACATTACCGCACTCTGAAAATTACCATACATAGATAGATAGATAGATAGATTTAATCTCTTCAGCCCTATAAATCTAGTCTTTGTAACTTGATCCCCTTTTTAACATGGCATTACCCTATGTCACGCTATTATCATTTTAGCTGTAATACTAATGCTTATTCATTTGTTACTTTTATGTTGAATATTAGCTGGTGACTTAATGACTGAAACATCAGAATTAAATTCATTTTGTTTTTAAAGCAATCAATAGTGAGGCCAAAGAGCTAAACTGTATGCTGCAAATATTCTTGTTTCTGGAATATTCATTGATGATAATGAAAGAATGAATAAAACCAAGAGCACAAGATTAATTAGCCTTTTGACTTGACCTGCTGTTAAAATAAATAAGCTTTCAGTATAACTTGATTTGAATCCCAAAATAACATGTGAAAAAAAATCCCAAAGCACAACTATTTCTGTGCAACCGCTGTCTACACACACTACACCACTGGCCTCTCATCTTTTTCATATACCTCTGACTTACTCGAGGTGCTGGGTGATGGCATCAACATTATGAAGCACGACCAGTAAATTACTTTTCATCTCTCATCTTCTGCGTTTTTCTCTTGCTTTCTTTTGTTATGATCTTGACATTCAACAGTTTTGTCACCCACTCTATTTGCTGCTTCATGTCCCATTCTCCTTTTGTCAGTGTCCCATTCCATCTCTTCTCACTGAAAATGAAATTTTCATTTGTTCAGTGTTTTGCCTTTGGCATTGTTGTCTCCATTGTACATCTTCCACCACTTTCAATTCTCTTTCGCTCATTTTGCTAATGTCTTTGTGTGTGCAAATAATAACACTTGCAGAAAATGGGAAAACTGCAATTTTTCAGATATAATCAGACATTTTCGCCGTCTTGCATTTACATTATTAATGCTTGGCTTTAACTGATTTTGGGTTAAAACAAAGAACGCACACATTCAGAGAAACAAGTCTTCGTCATGATTCTTCTTGTGTGTCTTTATTTGTATGTGTGCATACAGGCCACCTTTCCTCCTTAAATGTCAGTCACTATCTGTCCCGTCCCTTCTTTCACTCTCTCTATGGCAGCAGCTCTTTTTGAAACCTCTTTTTATGCCACTCTATCATTCTCTTCCTCTCTCTCTAAGATGTTAACCCTGAGGGGCTCCAGGATTGCAGCACGATGGCCATATAGCAGTGTGGAAGATACACATACAGTATGCAAACTTTGACACACACATAAAAAACACACTAACGCTGGGTGTAAACAACTAATCGCAACTGAGTATAGTTTACCCAATATTGTGTCAGTGCAATATTGACCAACTCTGGGTCAATTTTTTATCCAGTGATTTTTAGTATATAGAGCAATAAAGTCTGCGTAGCGAGATCGGGGTGGGTGGATGTTGGATGGGTAAACATAATATCAGGATTTAACACGGGAGACAGCTGCTTATTTCTCCTTTCAAACCGACAGTTTTTTTTCTGTTCATTAGTGTCACTGTTACAACAAAGCTTCTCTAAGCTTAGCGATTTAATGCTTTCACCCAATCCACGATGTTTCCCTAACCATCACTTGGTAGTTATTTTAACCCAAACCATGATCTTTCCCTAAACCTAACCCATGTTGTTTTTGTGCCTAAACCTAACCTTTACCATAATGTTGTCACATTATACAAATGATTTATTTTTCAACAGTGACATTGTATTTTGTCACAATTTTGTGGACTTATAATGTATAATGGCCAAGTTTTGTCGAGTGTAAGTGTTGTGCTTTTAAACTGGAGTACATTTTCTAAAATTTTGTCCATTCTCATTTACTAAATGTGTACTTTACTTCTAAGTGTTTTCTTCCTTAGTGTTTTATCCATGACCTACCTACTTTCTTCTTTCTCCAACAATCTCCCCCACTTCATTTTAAGTCTGTCTCCTCCACCAAAGTGTCACTTTCAATCTTTCACTCTCATACTTCTTTTCTCTCTCACACTAATTGCCTCCCTCTGTGTCGGCATCTCCCTTGCCACTCAGCCACCTTTTCCTTCCCTCTCCCACTCTGACAGAGAGCTAACATATGTGTGCCATCACATGTTGTATGTGTCATATTCTTTTTTTTAATGCACCTGCGACTATATTTTAATGCTCCTGTGCACTCATTTTCTCACAAATCCTCACTCCTCGCTGAGTACGTTTGGGAATATCTTTCTCATCTTCTCTCCACTGCTCACTACTACTCCTCTCTCTGCTTAGTCTTACAAAAGTTACAAGTCCTCCAAATAGAATGACCAATGACTATAGTTATTATGTCCCTAATCTCTGATACAACTTATTGGAGCATTTCCTGAATAATGCTATAAATGCTTATAAATGCAAGATAAACTGTTACAAACCACTGCTGAAAAATAAATAACTAACCATTATATGATGCAACAACACTATGGTAAAGGTTCAGTTAGGTTTAGGTACAAAAACAACTTGGTTAGATTTAAGAAACAATCATGGTTTGGGTTAAAATAAGTTGTTTGTTAAGGTTAGCACAATTGTGGTTATGGATAAAAGAAACAACATTAACCATCACTTTGAAACAAGAAGTGAACAGCAGTCTCCTGTGTTAAAGTCTGGGATTTGTGACTTGAATGTAAATGTGGGTCGTTTTGGGCCATTTGCTGAAAAGACTGATGCTTTCTCACACGACTGCTAGAGGTCATTTAACGATAAAACATAACTATGGGTGGTAATAAGCTGCTTGCACAAACGACCTATGGGGTTGTTTTTTATTGGAAGTCAGTATCAAAAGTTACTATATCATATGGTTAACACACTACAGAGACATGAGCGCCACTTGTACAGTACCAGAGGGCTTGCTAAGGTGAGACTGTTCTCACCAAAAATGGTGATGCATGTTGACCAGAACCTCCAAAAAATGCAAAAAAAATGTTCAAGTAGGCAATATGTTCACAGTTCTGATAAATCAAGAATGTGTTTGAAATCAAAATGGTTAGTTTCCTGCATGAAAATGAATCAAAACTTTATTTACTGACCTGATGACACGGTTGTAGGACAACCACCGGTTGATACAAAATGCATGCTGGGATACTGGACTACTCCAAGTCCACTCAAGTTAGCTCCCAAGCTATCTTAAATAAAATGGCCAGAGAATGCAGATTTTTAAAAGGCCTGAAAACATAGGCCTTTAAAAAAATCATAAAAAAAAAAAAAAAAAACTTAATTCAAAAACGTACTTGAAACTCCACACCCAACTAATTTTCTGCCGCACAAAAAAATCTGTTGTACTGAATTGCATTCTACTGTATTGTTCCATTAAACTATATAAATATTTACAGCTGTGTAAGGTCACAGATGGAAAGGTAACTTTTCTGTGTTGAAATAGTAACTATGCACCAAGTTTAACTTCAAATCAGTGGGAGGGAAAGTTGACATAACCGCCTTTAACAGATAACTGGCTTGTGATGAATATATCATATCAAATAAGGTGAGGTATGTGTCTCTCATCCTATTTGTTTCAATCTTTCTCATTCTCTCTCTGTCTCGTTCTTCTATGCCCTATTACCAAGAATGACCTCAGAGGAAGTGCACATTTCAGCCATTTTCCTCCTCTCCTCTCCCTCTTCTCATTGCTCCTCTCTTCTACTATTCCCTCCACTCACAGCTGAGAAACCACAATGCTTGTTATTAACTTTTTCATACCATTTATCTCCCTTTCTCCACCACAATTACCTCCCCCTCCTTTTTGTCATCGACTCCTGGCTCCCTCGCTCTCTCTTCCTCTCTGTCCTTCTCACACACCATTTGTCTGTTTCAGTCTCATCAGTATTCTCCCTCTCTCGTACACAGCAGGTAAATTCAGCAACCCCGTCACACCTTCATGCTTCACAATCCCAGTACATCATTCTCTCTCCTGTTTGTTACTGCAGCGTGGTTCTTGTTACACCTGTCAGTGCGGTCATTTGATCTTCATGAGATCACAGCACTGGTGGAAAGCATTTGACCACAGAACATGAAGGCATTATCATTCACGTTAAGGTTATGGAATGACAGATTAGTCGGTGCATTGATATTTGTAGTATTGGCTAAGGATGTAGTCTCTTGCAATGCCTGCAACCTAGGAATGGGCATAAAAAAGATTTTACTGATTTAGATTTCATTAGCATTCTTCTCATCAATTAGTCTCAGTATAAAGAGATTCCTTTACAGTTTTGCTGTTGATAAATTGTCGGAGCAATAAATTTTACTGCGACACCAAAATCTTTAACAATATAAGACTAAAACCTAAAAAAGTTAAGATTTGTGACAGAAAAATACAGTAAATTAGTAGGGTTCAAAAACAACAGCAAAGTCTAGCCCGAGTCCGATTAATGTTATTTAAAATGGATGAAATGGCTTAAGGATAGGAAAAAAGTACTCATCCACCACTGCACAGACCTGTGCTTAATTCCCAGCAGCAGTGCCTCTGGCTCGGCAAGGCATTGCTGATCTACAAACTGGCAGTAGTTGCAGGTGAGAAGCCAGTGAGGGATCATCGTTCTTCTCTTTGTCATCTAAGTCATGTTATATGTAGGGATGTAATGAAATATTGAAAAATAACAATATAGATTCAACAAAAACTTTTTTGGTTATGTGGGTGGCACAGTAGGAGCAAGGCACCTTGGAGAGGCTTTTTTTAAAAGTCCCTCGCCACAATAAGAAGCCCACTGCGTTTGTTAGAGAGTGTCAGCACACACTGATGGCTGTTTGTGTTTTGGCCATAAACAGCCAACAGAGTAGCTCTCCGACTGCTGTGAAAACAAGCATTGACTCTCTGTGTTGCAGCTCACACAGTCTGATGTCCAAACTTGACCAGAAAAGTTTATTTTCTTCCAAATTCTTTTTCTTCCCTTTTGTCTCTGTAAATTTATGGTGCAATACAACTTCAAATAACCACAAATTTTCACACTGAAACATTTCCAGTTTGATTCAGTTACTGGTGCTAGTGCTGAATCTGGTCCTGCACGGGAAATCTGACTGACTAGCATCCTTCACGGTATTCACCTTGGGAACTGGGGCTTGTAGCCAGTTAAGAATGTTAATGTCCATTCAATATCATATAATTGTTCATGGTTAGTAGGACATTTCTAATTAGGAATCATTAGTTTTAGTCAATGTCAAAAAAGGTTGAAACTGAAAATACGGCCGTACTCTGTTACACTAGATTTTCAGTAAAACAATGATTATGAGGCGTAAATAAAGAACTTTCAAAAGTCAAAAACTTACAAAGTGATGTTGCATTTAACTTAAAATTAACAATTACGGTTCTGCTTACTTTCATGATTAAGTTTGCATTGGGTTTGATATTCCTGAATGTTTAACATTATGGGAAAAAAGAAATGTTGCACTGCACCATATAAAAAGCAAAATTATGAACTGCTCCTGCTGAAAACCAACCAGCTGTGAATCTGCAAAAGTACCATGATTTGTGTTTGAATGTGCACATATGCGTGCATTTGTTAGTCTGATCGCATTTTTTATATGTCCACATTCCTGTGGCTGCTCTCTCCCATGCCCCGAGGAATTTCCTGGAGTTCCCTGTTTCCTGATCACCTGTGATCATGCTCCATCACATGCTCACACACAGACACATGCACAATTGTGCAGCAGGATGATGTATTATAAGAGGAACCCATCCCTTCCTGATTAAAGGTGTCGTGTGTGCATTTGTGTGTGTATGTATGTGCGTATTCATGCTACAGCCAAGAGGTCAGACTCTGTCCCTGATGACTCCTGACCGCCTTTAACCCATCTGGAAAGAAAACTATGAAAAAAGAGACATGAGAGCGAATAAGTGAGTGCAGAGATTCAAAACAAGAAAGAAAAGTAGGTTTAGGCTGCATAACAATGAATGCTATTTAATGTAATTAAATTATATGAGAGATTAGATTCAGATTACCACAGGGATCTAAATCGTGGAAAAACTGTTATTATTCAGTATACTAGCAGGCTAATTTTCTGCACATATATTTAATATGAATGATAATTTTTCATTTTAGAGTTTTTATATATAAGCCTTTCTGAGTAATGATCTGTTATGTTTGTTATGAGTTGTGATTCTGGCTTTTTCATACAACACATCCCACATCTATATCCATGATTATTTTTCTTATCATTCATTCCTGTAGTTAGAAGGTGGTTATTTGGAGCTGATGATACGATAAAGCAAATGAGGAAGATTAGATAAAGAAGAGACAATACATGAATAACATGAAAAACATGAGAGGAATGGTAAGAAATAGGAGGAAAAGAGACATTATCAAAGATACACTGCTGCAAATCAGAGAAATGTGTGTGGTAGAGGCGAGGGGTAACAAAAGTAAGAAGTTTGATTTTGAAAGAACAGGAAAATACTCGTCAGAAAATAGGATGGAGGCAAACAAACAGGAATAATGAATGAAGGGTTACTGATAAAAGTAACATACATGCTGAAAAAATAAAACCAGACATGTCTTGACATGGTGAAACATACTGAAAACATCTCAAAGGTCAGCTCTCCTGTTGTCAGGACTAGATATCTAAAGGAGATGAGGAAGGAACTTAAGGTGAAAGCAGAGGTAAAAGAGCTGAGAATTGTGAAGAATATAGAAGATAAGCTGTAGAGGAAAGAGAACATAGTCAGACATGAAGCAGACGTGTTCATGTAGTATCCAAAGGTGATAAAAGAGCTGCTGTCTGACAGGAAGCTTTCCTTAAAGTTTAATGGCACAGCACTGATCCCCCACCAACATTGGATAACACTTTTAACAGCTGAGAAAAGCTCTGTGTGTGTGTGTGTGTGTGTGTGTGTGTGTGTGTGTGTGTGTGTGTGTGTGTGTGTGTGTGTGTGTGTGTGTGTGTGTTTGTGTGTCAGTGTCATTTCTGTCTTTTCCTACCTCAGCACATTTTTTCTCTCTTGAGCATTTATGCAACTACCATTCCATTTCCTGCTATTGTATTTTACCTCAGCTTCCGCCCAGCAATAATTTGTCTGTATTTGTGTGTACCAGAGGAACCTGCCCACCTTAAGTGGCAATGGTTTCCATGATGGGGTCATTACTTTTTGTCGTGGGTCAATGCAGGTTTTTTTTATAAACGTCCAAGGGGTATTGTCTGTAAAACATACTGTCCTTTGATTTTTGCATTTTATGAGCATAATTATCATGAAAACATTGTCAAGCACTCAGCATACACAATGTGCCAGCCTAAGTATGGAAAAACACACCTGATATCAGCATCTACATGATTCCGTTCCTTAATGCCTGAATAAAGTAGATCTTTTAATGTAACATATAACTTAAAAAGAAGATGTATATTTATACCAGATATATAGAAGATATAGCATGATACAGTACAACCGTTGAGCAAGTTACATGTGAGTGAATCTGTTTTTATTTTGCCGCACCATCCAGTTGTGGGTACTCCTTATACCGTTTGCAAAATTGTAAAAACTATTAAACAATTTGGTAAAACAAATTTTCCCATGGGCCTACTAATGTTTTGTTTTCCATTGCAGCATGTGGGTTTTGTTTTTTTTTTTTACAGAGGATTAGTGAAATCAAAATTTTTGAGAGTCAAAACACTGCTTGAAAGTTTTTCTCATGGACACTTCAGCTGAGTAGATGCTTTCAGACTTGTTGAAGAATATTTCTACTCACAATGCACTCTGCTACCCTTATTTTTTAGGGTTGGGGAAATCTCTGCTGGACATTTAAAATATGAATGCTGGAACTTCATGCAGACAGAAAATCCTCAAACACACACACACACACACAAACACACAGAAAATATGACAGAAACAAGAAATATGAGAGCAGGAAGAGAGGTTCTTAATGGAAAAAACAGGTTATTATTTGGATACAAGCGCATTTGGCCCTCATTCCCTCTACTAATGCATCTAATATGTCATAATGACATGTAGATGGGAAAAGAGTTTGTCGGAAACACAGAGAGAGTGAGATCAGAGGCATAGGTGGACAGGTGAAAGAGATTTAAGAGGGAAGACGGACAGAAAGTAGTGTTAGATATAATGAAAAATTGAGGGATGCTCAGAGAATGAGCATTAGGCCATTTCTGTTTTGTACCACACAGCATATTATAGAAGCCACCAGTTTGCCCGCTTCTCCTCTTTATTCTCTGCTTTCATCCAGTATTCAATAGCCTGCTCCTGTTCGGCCAGCAGAAATAGAAAAAATGCCTCTTTGCCTCTTTCACTTCCATTCCTTCTCTAATTGAAAAGTGAGGAAGAGAAGTAGGGGAGGTGGTGGATAAAAAAAGACCAGGAGAGAAAAAGAGGGATAATGGAGATAAAGAACTAAATTAAGACCAAATGGATGGATAATTTTAAAACTATAAATTTCAATATCACACTTAAACATATAACTTTTAAGAGATGCAAAATGCACCGACAATACTAAGATTGATGCTCTAGATTATCACATTTTACCATAAATAGGCACGGCAGCCCTGTCAAGATTTGAGTCGTGTCCAAAATCAACCCCCTCGTACACTCATTCACTACTCCCTATATAAAAGACACTCAATAGTTGCTTCAATAGTGAGCAGTAAATTCAGATTTTGAACACTTCACACACACTAAGAATGTGGGTTTGTCAGCAGGATGTAGTGTATATGCCATGGACAGTACTTTTTTCCTTCCATTTTGAAAGTTTTGAGGGCTCTATATAGTGGAAACATTTATTTTAAAATTTGGACACTCAGATAAAAAGACTAAAATGTAGCACAATATGTAGTAAATAGGGAGTGATTTCTCATGCATGCCAAACCGTTGTGCATGGCAGACATCCAACTCTAGAAAACTCATTTCAGGAAGGTCCCGCAACAACCTGAAGTCGTTTGAACTAACTTTAAGGGTTAGGGCTAAGGTTATCTTATGCTAGTGAGTAGCTCAAGCTAGTAAACTACAGTTGATGAAATCTGCTGATGACAGTGGTCATGTCACCAGACAACATCCATAGTCAGCTTGAAATTAGAAGCCTGCTTTTGTTTACTTCTGTGTGACAGGTGTATGGGGGCAGGGCTTAGCAAAGAGTCACGTGCTAACCCACTGACTATCTGATCACATTTGTATTCTTGTTTTGGTAGGTACATTTGTGGCCAACAAATTGGGCTTAAGAACAGTTATAATTGGGTTACGGCTGATCATCCACCAAATGGTGAAACCTAATGTGACAATGACATTTTAAAATTTAAATAACCGGCAAAAGTCTATTGTCTGGTTAAAGTCATGAATCCTTTAAGTTCAAGTCAAAGTCCACGTCTTTTTTGAAATTTTTTAAGTTGTGTCAAAAGGCATCACATATTTGACTTGAGTCTTAGTTGTATCTTAACCCACACGTCTGTTTCCAAAAAAAGAGTCGTTCTATAATAGACATTAGGCGGAAACGGATGATGAAAGGAAAAAGTTCCTGTGTGGGCTGATTTTTCTGTGGGAATAGATGAGTAATTGGAATCTAGAGACTATAGAGTGTGTGATGGTTTGTATGGTGTAATGAGGTCTGAGAGGTGTAGCCGGGAGCAAGTCCGTGTAGATTCCTTTATGGAATAGATAGAGGTACATGAGCATGAACCAATGAATGACACTAAATGAGATATAAAGAGAGTAAAGAGAAACCGACTGAAACAGTGGGGTGGGTCTTGAGAGGAATGGGAGCAGAAGACACGAGACAGCCTTTGAGGAGAGAGCAGCTGTTCAGTGGAACAGCTGCAGGGCAAATTTCCGAATGCATGACAAGGGGACCCTCCGAGGCCTGGGTACATACACTGACACACACACATACAAGATGAGAGATGATTCGTACCGTGAAGTACACACGCACATGCATGGACACATATCTTTCTAATTTGAATAAAGATACATGGGGGTATGCACTGTGTTACCACACAGACATATACATGTACATACATATACGCTTCTCTCATAAACATGTTATCACACAGGTGCACACACTTGCACGTGTTTCTGAATTTTCAGCTGGGGGGGCTGCTGCCATTGTCTAACGGAACTAGATGAAGCCAGTGAAACTGCCTGTGCCCAGACTATTAATTATGTCATTCAGTGATACATAAATAGGCAAAGGCTGCATTTTGAGTAATACTACAGCAACACAATAAGATATTGAGGAAATCCCTTAAATTTGAACAGCGACCTATCAGAGGAACGTGCAGTCAATTTATTGAAAGCTGTATGATTTAAAAGTGATTATTAAAAAAGCACCATGCAGGTTATCAGAGTAATTTCAATGCCAGATTAATGTATCAAATGCAATAGGTGAGTTAATACAGTCATCTACAATTTTCATAGGTTGGTTAGACATTTCCTGTACAAATACAGGCTAAACCAGAGACTCTAAGGTCGTAGAAACTTTGTGACATATATTCATATTACTAACTTTTTTATCTCAAATGCATGAAGTGTCCATAATAACAAAATCCTCTTTATGAAATTACTGTTTTCATTTCTCATTTAAAGCTCGTGCACATGCATGGCCCACATGTGTTTTCAGATATATTAGCCAGTGACACCTCATCTCAGAACTGTGTATGAGGTTGCAGCTCGATTGGCATCTCCTCCAACTTTTTTGCACCTAATAGGGTGGAACTACTTATACTACTACACCACAATCTTTTTAGTACATGGATTCTGGTGACCATAACAGTTCCCAGCAATAGATGCACCAAAGATAAACCTAATTTAATCAATCTAATTAGTCAAAATAAGTGAAAACACTTCTGAGGGTGTGCTGAACATTGAGGGGAAATATGAATGTGTGATGTAGGCATCAACTTAAAAAATGTGAAGAAAAATTTGTGTGTGTTATCTAGCTTGAGTAAAATATTATCTTGTTTCTGTTCAGCTTATTTTCTTTTTGGTGTCCTTAAAGATTTCTTTGGAAATAATGTTTGTAATTCAGATTCGTTCTCAGTCCTGCATGAGCCACTCTAAAACAGGCCCTTCTCCATTACCTAATTGCCCTAGTTTCAGTCATTCTTTTCTCCATCCATTTTCACTCACTCCATCCCCTCTTACCTTCTGTCCCTCTCTATCTCAAGGGGCCGCGAGGGCAATTAGGTTGTTTTACTGCTGCTCTAGTTTTACTGGCTGGGGAGCAACACTATAAACACTAATTAACACACACACACAGACACACACACACGAGTGAAGGTAATTGCGTTCCCTATCTTCTCTCCAGTCTACACACACCTCTGGAATGTGTTGTTACCAAACCGGCATTTACATGCTTAAACACATGGGCATTCTTATTAATAATAAAACACCAGATAATTGTAAGGCTCAGCCCAAAATCCACACATACCATACACAAACACATAACTGAATTAGTGTATTAATGAAAGAATGAACCTGATCAGGTTATAGCACTGTGAAATTGGGTAAAAAATTAATAAAGGTATCACTGGTTGTCTAGTTTCTAAATTAAAAAGAGTTGTATTACTGTAAGTATCATACAGTAAAATTAACTGAGGTATTTAAATTCTATAGTTTTTGAATAATACATAATATTTTTTCAGCTGTCCCTGTTCACCCTTTTCCTCCAAAATATTCCTGTAATATTTAAGAATAAAGACAGTTCAAGGGAAAGAGATAGTGTAATGTAAGTAATGAAATTTAACTTACCGGAATGATTATTTGCTTATAACTGCATACACCCATGATATCTCTATACTGACATATACAGAATATAATAATTTACACGTGCAGAAAAACAATATGAACAGTATGCGCGTGTTTCATTCTCTTGCACACAGGAGAGGCTTTGTAAGCAATCAAGTTCACTACAGCTTAATGTGGCCTATTGGAATGGAATAATTAGTACAGGCCTATCAGCATGGACTGATTTATTTCTAATGCAGCAGCTGATTAGCATTAGCCATATCAGCAGTAGAGAGCTGCCACCAATTGGTGGTACCACCTGCATCCTCAGGTGGTGAGGATGCAGAGCAAAGCCACACCCGTGTATATCAGTGTGTCTGTGTGCATGTGTGTGTGTTTTATTGGCAAGTAGAGTACTGATCCACTGGGTTGTCTCACAATGACAACGGGTGAACACAAAGTTGCATTACAGATGAACATGTGCACATGAGTACAAGACAGAGGCCTCCAGCGACAGTCACAGCTACCAGCAGAGATTGCAGACACGCAACACCAGAACACCCCCAGCGTCTCACAAAAACAGACATGCACACACCAACTGACACACGGATTCATGAGACAATTTTAAGCAAAGAGACTTAGCCCACAGGCTCTGCCCATAACTGTGACTTTCCTCCATTGGTCTTTCCACTGCAACTGTAACTGCATGTGTGATAATGAATGTCTGCACTCTGATAAAGCTAAAAAGAAGACCTCGACTGTTTTTTTTGTTCCAAAGGTAACACTGACCTTCCCGAGGAATGGAAGGCAAGAGGTTTGACATTCCCAGACAGGCTGGCACATTCATACTCATCTTCTTAACAAGACGCTCTACAGTATGTGCTAAGAGAAAGCACATATGTGTGAACATAAGCATTAGTATTTTTGGTATCATTGACATGTGTATTTGAATATCAATGAACTCTTTGTGCATCTTTACAAACTTTGTTTAAAATGAATGACAGAGCTAAAGGTTGATAGCTCGAAGGATTTGTGTGTGTTGGAGTGCATGGGTGTGTTGAAAGAGACAGACCGACTGACAGGGGCTGAAGGTAAAGGGTTGATAAAGTTAATGTCAGGGCTGATATAGAGATAGAGATAGAGATGAAGTGTCTCGTCTTTGGAGTGAACTGCAGCTAAATGAGCTTCTTCGACTAACCTTGGTTTGCTCCTGCTGCAGAACACACAACAACAATGGACACACAAATAATAGGAAACACAATGAAACCAGTTGCAACCAGGCAATCAGCAGATTTTTTATTTAAAAGGATGAAAATGAAATTTAAATCATTGCATAAAGCAGATTGTAAGGTCTTTTGATTCAGCAGATTGGGAGAGGGAAATTGACCTTCTCAGCTTCTTATAAGGAGATGGTGCAGTGGTGCAGACCTGTGTGTGTGTGTGTGTGTGTGTGTGTGTGTGTGTGTGTATGTGTGTGTGTGTGTGTGTGTGTGTGTGTGTGTGTGTGTGTGTGTGTGTGTGTGTGCGTGTGTGTGTGTGTGTGTGTGTGTGTGTGTGTGTCTAGTCTGATGAAGCCAATTTTGCTCCTCTAATTGTGGTCTGGCAAGGTCACGGATGAATTTAAGACAGATTTCATTCAAAGGCCGTGCAATAGATGTTTCTCTCTCTCTCCATCACTGAGAGAGCAAATTGAAACCTTTCTACACCTAGCTGGATGAATGCACCATTTCACTGGTCTTTGCTTAGCAACTCTTCTGGAAATTTCCAAAACCAGTGTCCCTGTTACCCTGGCTAATCCACAGAACTATTTTCTATGGAAGAAATAGACACTGATATAATAATTAACATAGATTTTGAATTTTCTCCATTTTGTAAAAACTAAGAACACTATTTCATCAACCTCCACTGTCTCAGAGTGTCAACAGAAATCAATCAAAACTTTGGCAAATGAAACCGAAACTGTCAGCGTAATAAATTGCCAATAATGGCAAATAAGAAAATGTGTTTTTTTTCTGGAATTTGGGTGAACCAACCCTTTAAATCCTATAAACTAAACTTGCAAGATATCATTTGGCTACCACTTCTAAGAAAGAGAGAATATTTGAGTTTACGGAAAAGGCCGTTTCAATGCTTTTTTTTTTATCAAGTGAAATGTACCAAATACTGTATGTCCATTTGTAGATGTGTGTCTACATGCATGTCAGACATCTTGACACAAATTCTTCTGGAAATTGGACCACATACTGAAGAAGCAGGGAGAGTGGAGTCATTTAGAGGAACAGAGTAATTTCAATGACATTATTTAAAAAATGTTAGATTTGTAGCTCGGAACAGGCTTCACTAAATCATTTGCAGTGTATTTTGACAGCAGAATTATATAACTATACCACCTAACTGTACTCATCAAAGGATACAGAATTTGAGCAAGTACAAAAGCACACACTAACACAAATGCACAGAATGGCCTGCTCCTCGATGATACGCTGTACCAGGCTTCAAGGCGGTAACCAAGATGCAGGGAAAGAATGGCCCTGAAGAGAATTACTTTAGTTTGAACAGAGCCAGTGCAGCTGAAATTAATATCTGTGTGTGTCTTTGTGTATGTCTTTGTGTGTGTGTGCTTACTGGTGGGTGTGAAATAAGGGGTTGATCCATCCCTGCTCTAGTAATAGCTGCTCTTTTATTGGCTTCAGAAGGCATATCAGCAAGCAGACACCCAGGCATGCACATACACAGACACAGTATTCGTATACACAAACACCACACTAGTGGATACAGACGTGCATACATCTGCACTGACAGAAATAAACATGTGCACTCTCAAAAAGCACTGATACCTACAAGCCAGAGGCCAGGCAGACGCTTTCTCTCTGACTCAAATTAATGCATTACTAACTTAGTCTGAGGGACCTTATCAGCTGCAAATCAACAGAGAGAAAAGGTGAATAGGGAGAGTAGAAAGGTGAATTTAATATGTGGCTGCAGAGAAGGACGGATATTATGTCCAGTCAACAATCATTAACAAGAAAATGACAATGATGTTGTAACAAATTCAATAAAGACTGCAATCGCTAATAAATTAATTTGACACCTAAGCAGATCCAACCATTTAGTCCATGTAGCTGGTTTATCAAATAATGAATCAATCATGCTTGGTTCTCTGATTTTACCAATGAGTAAAGTTTAAAAATCATTGTTAAATATAAATCAAATGGAGGAACATAACTAATGGCCAGTTTAGTGCTAAAAGTTTAGACAAATTGTGTGGTATTATTGGCATCACTAGGTCATCATTTAATGAGCAAACTACAAAACTGATGTTACTTCTCCCACTCTGTGACTCACAGTCTCTGTAGTGAAAAACAGTAGCACTGATGTAGCATTTTGAGGTGTGCGTGGGTGTTTTCACGGAACAGAAGGAAAGGTTAGTAGAGAAACTGATTGAAATTAGAAAGTTGCAAAGTGCATCTCAAGTAAACTTGAGTAAAAGCGAGTGTTAGAGGCAACTGGTTAGACGAGTTAAGGAGAGGAGGTAAAAGAATGAAAACAACTCAAACTGAAAGCATTCACACATTCTACTGGCACACTACCCAGGCCAGCTTCGCATAAGGTTTTCTACTTTTAAAAAGAAGTTTGCAATTTTCTCATAAACTGTCAAGTCACAACATGATTATATTCGAACAGAAAACTAAAACATCCCCACAAAGTGCATGTCACAATCAAGTCTGGCTTTGTTGTGCTATAGTAGAAAAAATAGCTGTTGATGTTGCATACCACAGAATCTGCCTGCTGGGCAGGAAACAGCAAAAGACAAATTCATTTTTATCCACACCACCTTTAGAACGAATAATGCACAAAAATAATGTGCAGGAATTTAACGTGTGTACGTGTGCACTGACTACATACACACAGAGAAATTACTTAATATGCTTCAGGCATTCTAATTTTCCAATGCAAACACTAAAACACATGCACTCTGCTGGAAAACTGGGAGATAACAAGAATTTGATGACCAACTCGGGATGTTTAAAGGCTTGCTAACAGACATACACACACAGTTATACAGAATCATTTACTTCCTGGAGAGCTATGTTTATATTCTGTCAAGTGCTGGGGAGAGGCAACACACATTTCTTCTAATCTAAATAAGGTTTTATCACAAATCTGCAGCAGAAATGCAGAATTAGATTGGATAGAGAGTGAACTTTTCTTGTCAGCGGTGATAATCCCCTTTGGTACAAGTTGGATCAAATGTATTTTGAGCTATGGCTCAACCAGCCATATTTGTTGGACTGAAAATGTATATCTAAAAATGTGTTTTATTAATCTTTTTTTTTTCTTATATGGCACGTTGAATCTGTAAAGGTCTGAAGAAAGGTACTTCATCTCCTTTTCATACTGAAAAACTGAACTGTGAATGTTGCAAGCTATACATTTGTAGTATATGGCACATTCTATTCACACTAAAACTATGCATTAGATACCAATTTAATTCAAATGTAGACACTATGACAGCTGTGAATGGCTTTGTTCTTCCCACACACCAATTAAAGACCATTTTCTATGAGTCATAATTCTTTCTTTTCACTCCTTGATTTGGCACCTGATCAAGTAGGATTACTTTAAGCCTTCACTTGAGAGTGACACTACAACAGGAATAACTGTTGTTGTTATTCTGCTTGTCAATCTGCCACATTGCTGCTGAATAAGTCATCACACTGCTTAAACTAGATCGTTTAGACTTTGTTATAAATCCTCTAAAGCCCCTGAATGACTGAAAAACTGTGTCAGGAGTGCTCTAATGGGTCCGACCTGCCATTACTGAAACAGTAATGACTATGAATCAAAATCCATGGTTCACTATGATGAAAATGTCTGTAGTTGCATAAATTATTTGGGTGATATATCTGTATAAGGGAAACAGATATATTTACACCTCAATCAAACACCTAAAAACACTTAAAAAAAAATACCTCAATGACAATAACATGGTTGTGGTGTTTGATATGCAACACCACAGCACACACATACACACACTACCACCCCCTACAACATCAACAACACAACAATAACAGGGAGGTAAAGTTTGTGTGTGTGTGTGTGTGTGTGTGTGTGTGTGTGTGTGTGTGTGTGTGTGTGTGTGTGTGTGTGTGTGTGTGTGTGTGTGTTTAAATAAATATTTCAGAAAAATACAATCACATTTTCAATGCACTGATTTGATTTAATTAGGTGCCAGCATATGTTCATAAATGTGTTTGATCATATAAAACAAGACAAACATGAAACCATGAAGTGGTATTTCGGAATAAACAACATTGCCCTCATGTGCTTGTGCATGTGCATAGGGGGCTGTGGTGTGTCTTTATGTGTGTGTGTGTGTGTGTGTGTGTGTGTGTGTGTGTGTGTGTGTGTGTGTGTGTGTGTGTACCATTATCAGGGTAGAGAGTGGCCTTCCTAATCTGCCTCTCCTAATTAAAAGACTGTGACTAAATGGACCAGCACAGGACCTGTCTGCTGGGGAATTTAAAAAACGAGAAATGATTAGAGGACAGAGGAAAGGGGGAGGTTGCAGAGCACAGAAGGATGGAGGATGAAACAATGGGAAGGGATACAGAAGATAAAAGAAGGATGGCAAAAAGTAGAAGATGAGACGGAGAGAGTAAAGGCAGATAGGAAAAGGGCATATGGGGACAAAAGCTGAGGAAACAGAAGTGGACAGATGAGGGTAGAAGTAATAGGGGTAAGGGGTAGAGATGAAAAGATGATTTTGAAATAGTTGTCTTAATAAGAGAAAGCTACAAAGAAAATGTGGAAGAATCAGAAACACACATATTTTACATAATGGGACAGAAGATATAACAAGACTAAGAGTGTATGGTCATTCAAGCAGCTCTGTGTGGGTGTGGCTTTAAATTTGAACATTAGCATATAGTGTTTACCATGTTCACCATCCTAGTTTACATATTAGCATGCTAACATTTGCTAATTGGTACTAAAGTCAAAGTACAGCTGAGGCTAATTGGAATGTCATTAGTTTTGCAGGTATTTGGTCATAAAGCAAAGTATTGGACAAATAGAAAATTCATCCTGATGATGACACTCGATAAAAAGTCTGTGGAGCTCCCTTCACTGGTAACCGCTGTGATTTAGAGTATATAGTGACTCACAAATAAGTGGCCGCGGATCTATTAACCTTATGAGCCGTGCTTATACTGTATAGGTCAAATTTTAAACAGCTTGAACTAGCAACAGACTAAACATACTATTGAACTAAAGGTAGTAAAAGTAAGCATGTTGGGCCATATGAACAATGATGCGTTTACTTACTGTTGTACACAGAAAAAAGTAAACAAACTGCTTAGTCTGTGACTACAAATCTTTTAACTGAACTAAACAAAACAATTTGAATCAGCAAAATGATTCCTATTTTACACTTTTAGAGTAGGATTCATTCTTAAGGAATGCAAATAGCTGTACCAAATTTCACGACAATCCATTCAGTCTTTGTTCAAACATTTCGCTCTGAACCAAAAATGTCGACCTGCTGGTGGCTCTAGAAGAAAAGTCAGAGGATTACCAAAGTCATTTGAGTTCATTCTCTGGGACCATGAATGTGTGTACAAAATCTGGACCAATGGGGCGGACTGACTGATTTCATCATCTTTCTCGGCTAAAAAGACAACATATATATCATCTATCAATGGAAGAAACATGGATGATTAAATAAAACAAAAATTGTATTTTCTCTTGTCCACAACTTACAAACACACACCTACGCATATAAAGTCTATTAAAATACATACATATGTCATATGTACATGGAGACTCATTTGTTATATCTGAATCAGACAACTGCACAAACGCACACACTCACAGGACAATAATAGGCTCTGTTCCATCGACATATATCTCACAGAAAAGACTGTGAGATATAATGAAAGTCAAATGTTGCCAAATAAAAGGATGCTGTCTATACTAAGCTTTGCATCCATAAGAAACATGGATAAAGAGGATAAGAGGAAGGGAGACGGAAAGAAAGACAAAGGGGGGAGAGGAGAGAGATAGAAAAGACAGAGGTGATAAAGACGGAAAAACTGTCTATGCAAGGCAAGACAAGAGTGTTTGACCATCCCAGCTGATTCAGCAGTGTATTTTAGCTGAATGTAGATATACTTGATGCTCATCTCTGAGTTCGCAGTTCATTTATACGTATCACTCCCTACTTCTCTTTCTCATTCAGACATAACTTGCCTTTTCCACTCCTCATTCTGTTTCTATATGCTTGACAGTCTCTTTCACTCTCTCTACAGCACTAACAAACACCCGTCTTCTTACTTTTGCCTCACCACAATGAAAATCACCCAGATATGATTACTTATTTCCTTCAGAAGGAAAATTTGCAATTCTTTACCCTGAGGCCTTGAAGAATATATATATATATATATATATATATATATATATATAAAATGTAATAGACACTAAGTGAATGCAAGTGGGTGCATTTATTCAAAGTGCCTGAAGGTGCAGTGAGTGAAGTAGTAGTAACAGCCTTTACCAGCGATTGGACTGGCAAGCAATACATCTCATTTAGCTGAGTGTGACTGCTTCCAACAAGGATTTCACCATCTTTATTTACAGTATGCATTCATTTTGTGCCAATGATGTTGGACTACATTGGATAATTAGAGGGTAAATAGTTGGAATAGGAACAGTAGCAGTTGTTGCCCAGTTTGTTTGTCCCGGGGGTGGGACACAAGAAAACAATATCAATCTTTCCCATTATTCAGCAACAGTTTGGACTTGGGCCAAGGAAAAAAGTCATTCATATTACTCTCAATGTTTGGGATATGACAATATTTCTCTTACAGTATAGACATTCTTTTTCTTTTGCGTCTTGTGCTTTTATGCATAAAAAATATAGCTATATCTTGAAGGAAAAAAGGAATGAATCTCAATTGGTAGTGGCCAAGGCAATTTAACCTGCATAACATTTTGATTGAACGAAAAAATGGAAATAATCTGTCATAAAAAATATGGTGAAAGTAGTCAAGAAAAACATCAACTTTTCCAAAGCACTATTTGCTTCTTTTTTTTTTGCCTGTATATTTGGCTTACTTTCCTCAGCAGAAATTTGAGATAGACTTTTCTGTATTATTTATGTAAATCATTCTTCAGGCACAACATTTTTGATTTATACGGTATTTTCAGAGTGGCACAGTGGCTCAAGAGTTGGCAATGCTTCCAGACTGACAGGGACAAACCTTTGCTGGATTCCTGGAGGGATTACTCCATCTCTAAGTGCTCCCTTTTTTTTTTTTCTTCTAGAAATAATGTAGGGTCCAAAAGTCTGAGGTTGAACAGTGTACCAATGTGTTGGTGGTCTATTTTTTCACTGTGATAAAGTAAGATAAAGTAAGTACAATCACATTCAAAAACCTAATTAAAATGATCAAACATATCCCTGCAATATTGGTGCAATATGGGCATAATATAGTTGAAAACATTGTCAAAAAACATTGACATGTGTTTCCAAAGTATATCACTTCAATCACTATCAACTTACTTTTAATATTAAAATGTACTGTGTGGTTGCATTCGTGCATGTATGATCAGTTTTAAGGGTGATGACAAGCACCTCAGAGGACTGGGTGCTGTGTGTGTAATCACTGGATGAAACTGTTATAATCAAAACATTTTAACACTCTGAGAGAAGCTAGACAGCCAAAATCTGAATTTGAAATATTTTCTGTAATAGTGAATCCCAGAAATTTCAATAGTCAGCATTCACCTGCACTTCTAAGCTTGTTCACCTCAAACTATAACAGGAGCTGACCTTCCCCTTTACTGTGCATAACCTTGAGTGCTGCTATGAAGACCTCTATGAGTTTGGGTTGCGGTGACCTAAATGCGAGAGGAGAAAGCCTTTGAGAAGAGCATCAAAAAACAAGGCACTTAAACCCTAAACTGCTTCAGTGTAGCAGCTTAGTGGTCAACAGTTGCCCCCTGCTATGGATATACAAAGTTTAAGTTGATGGATGTAAAGTAGAGCAAAGATGGAAGACTTTCCGTAGATAAATAAAGTTTGAAGAAATGTTAAACTACATGAAAAATAGGTAACTGAGCCCCAAAACAGATAAAAAGGATTTAAGAATTATTTTTCAGAATACTTAGAGTGCATGAACGGCTGGTGGACTGTAATCACTTTCCCTGTGCAGATTTTTGCTTTTAGTCCAGCAGTCCAACCTGACATGATGAGTTTGTACCTTAATTATACCTTGCTCAACATATGTTGCTTATCATTGCCTATAATCTTATTTATTAGATGACATTTTCCTTTTTTTCCTCTCTGATTATTCCTTCATGCTTTGGATATATGGTCTTAAATGCCAACAATGCACAACGAACTGAATAAGCTATGAATAGTTGGTTAGTCAATCAATCACACAAAAATTTTAACACTGTGGGCAGCAAAGAGTTTATGGGCACATAAACAATGCACTTCAGCCGCTCCCACCGAACTGATGTTGAGACCGCATTGTTTACTGCAAAAGTTATTTAAAAGGTACAGAGGAAATAGCACTGCAGTCAGTGGCAGGTGATTAACATCTTGTGTATACTGACTCTCTGTCATAAGTGTAGTTCTCCACACAATAAAGAAAACATTTTCTTTAGTATGTGATAAGAATGACTGTTCATTGTGGTTTTACACTGTTTTTTTCTCTGTTGCTCTGGAGCTTCATCATTTATCTGTTCTGTCTGTTTTATCTCAATGCTTATTCCTGGCTTAAGATGTGGACTGAAATGAAAAACAGTGATGGATTTACAGCTCCTTCTCAAAGCAGATGATGGCAGTGCAGTATATTCCCTCTGCTGAAAATATTTTAAATTGTTTAAGAAATAAATAAATAAACAAAGTCTGCTTTTACAGTCAGTGGCACATGTCCATCAAGCGAAAAGCCGCAGTTTTAGACCGACTTGAGGGGATGCCCTTCAGGTTTGGCTGGATTTCGGGAGTTTATAAATCAGGAAACCACATCTCATATAACCCTGACTTCCAAGATGCAGTTACAGTAAACAAAACTTTAGACAGCTTTATAGAGAATGAGAGAGCTAGATGAAATAGAGAGATGTAGAGAATTACTCATGTCTGAGCCAGCACGGATTTGGTGTGTGTGTGTGTGTGTGTGTGTCTTTATGTGTGTGTGTGTGTGTGTGTGTGTGTGTGTGTGTGTGTGTGTGTGTGTGTGTGTGTGTGTGTGTGTGTGTGTGTGTGTGTGTGTGTGTGTGTGTGTGTGCATTAGGCTATCCTGTCACGTAACCTGCTAAATATCTCTGTAGACCACCACCAGTGAAACACAGGGATTAATGGGCCATTTGAGGCTACTTGACATTTCTGAAGCCTGTTTTTTCTGCAGGGAATGAGAAACACAACTCTGGAAGCCCACACACACTCACACACACACACACACACACACACACACACACACACACACACGCACAGTGGCAAACAATGCGGGAATCCTCAAAAATACACTTAATGCGCTTCAGGTGTGTAAACGTCAAAATATCTTAGAGATTCTAGGGGACCTGAAGATGTTTTAGCAAATTTAGTACATGCTCAACTGTGACTTCAGCAACATACCCCTTAAAACATGCACACACACACACAAACACACATTGTACGCAAACACTGGTATACATGGAGACAAAGCATTTGTAAATAAAGCTTGCTGATTGATTTAACAGTTGAGTAATTATTCAAACCTCTCAGCCATTTACTTTAACACACATACAGTCCCATTTATTACTAAACTGTCGAAGTAGGCTAGACTATCAGTTACAATGTCAATATCAGATACTCTTTCTATTCAGCTACATTATGCACAATTTGAGCACTTTATTAATCATGATGATACAGTAGCTGACTTAAAGTTAACCTTGTAATGGAACAAAACCTAAAGGATCATACATACGCATACCTTATGCATATGTATGAGCAGCTTATTTTCTGGCTGGCATGCAAAATGGCTAGCTATCTATCTTTGCCATGACTCTCTAATATAACTAAAATTTAACCTTTAAACATAAAAACACATATTATTGAAAGTTGGAAAGCAGTACTTTTACATACCAATGAACGTCTGTTACATTCAAGCCCTTTCCAGGTGAGTTCACACAGTGCTGATTAAGCCTATCAGAGACCAGTAAATCTCTCCGTATTTTGCAGAATCTGGTGTCTGTGGCGACATTTCGCAATGCGTTTTAAGTCACAACTTTCCACACTGCAGTTTTGAATAATGTGTCCTGTGACTGAACATCTATCAAAAGGAGGAAGAGGAGTCACTTCATTTATTCCGTATCCTGGAAAAGTGGAGCCACTCTTTAGTGAAGGTTGCATTGCATTTTCCATCTTTTTTGGCTAAAATTTGGATTTTAAGTGTGCTAAAAGAACATTTTCAGTGCCCTAGCCTCTGGTGCCTCATGAATCAGTGCAAATGACTACACAGTACTCAGTACTATGCGAAAATACGCAATAAAACTCAATGTGGAAATAAAAGGCTGATTTCCAGATGTCTGTATTTGCTTTTACCAAATATTATAAACCATCATGATGCTATCAAAACATCTTTTGTGTGTTTTCCACCATCTCTGTTGTAATAGTAATAATTTCAGATATTGTTATAAACCACCATATGCCTTACATTTGTTGATTTTGTATTGTTTTTAATTGCCAGAACTACTTTCCAAAACTACAGCCTGATATCTGTGGACACAGAAACACTGTCTGTTTTTCACTAAAGCATTCAACTGCTGCCATTGGCTCTGGACTCACTGGATTTCACTGTTAGTCACTCCTGAATTCACTCCTTAATTATTAATTTGGTCACCAACATGTCCCCTCGTGGCTTGTATCATTTCATATATTTTTCTGCTTCCCCGTGTTTAAAATTAAAGAGTCCTTAACCTCCTGGTTCAAGCTTAAAACTGACATTCCCCTCTCTTACCCACACTGAAACCGTTCACTAGTCAGCACGTTTTTTAGTTAACCCAATTACCGGCACCTGTGAGTGCCACCCGCCACTCATGCTGCTGATGCCAACATCCAACCCCCCCCTTTCTCCACCACCACCTGATCACCACAGATTATGAGTAATGATGACCGTGCCTTAGGAGCATATTGCTGAATAATTTTTGGTTAAATCACAATAAACAGGCAATATGCCCAAAAAAAGCATGCACCACTTTTTATCATCAGTTTCTTAACTTACAAACTGAACTACATTTGGTTTAAAATGACATTGGGCTGACATTTGTTGTTGTGTTGTGGGACATTTACTAAAACCTCTGCATCAGTAACATCAAGATTAAAGTAGATTTTCAGATTTTTAGATATTTAGTTCGTAGTTTGTTTGTTTTTTTCAGATCTTATTGTCAATAATGACAGAAAGACTCAATTTGGATCTGTAAATAAAGACCACTATGTTCTTATGCAGGCAAATCATGGAGAAAAAGGGATGATGGAAACTTTGTTATTATATATTGTAATAGATTTAGGTTTACAAAACCAATAGAAACCCAAGAAAGCATTCTAGTTTAAGAAAATAAGTCGAAATATTACTTTTTAATGTAACAATAAATCGTATTTAGATCCTGGTGGTGTGTGTGACCCCACTGTGTCTGTGATTTATCCAGGTATTTAATGCTCAGGCATTAAATAAAGTGTTTTATATTCTTGTAATGACCGTAAAGGATTTACTTTCACATTTTATGACTGTGCTGTGTGCTTGATGATAAGGAGCTAAGGCAATTAGGTCTTATCAGCTCTGTCAGGGAGCGTTGCGTATGCTTAGTATTTTGTTTGTTCATGTACAGTGTGTGTGAGGGAAAGAGAATATGAGCACAGCATGATCTGCTGTGATGTAAGCTGAATGTACATCTATTTAATTAAAATACAACATTTATGCATGTGTTCCTGTAAATGCTTGTGTGTATATTATGTGTGTGTGAGTGTGTTTTTGTGTGTGTGCGTGTGTGTGTGTGTGTGTATGTAAGTCCTCATACATTGAGTGGGTATTTTTAGTACATATGCTCATTAATGTCTACAAGGCCAGTTATGTGCT
This sequence comes from Xiphias gladius, assembly GCF_016859285.1. Lineage (NCBI taxonomy): Eukaryota > Metazoa > Chordata > Actinopteri > Istiophoriformes > Xiphiidae > Xiphias > Xiphias gladius. The sequence goes on along the minus strand of NC_053406.1, from coordinate 12,676,101 downwards.
TATATACACTACTGTTGTTGTCTATATTCATGTCGATTGAACAGAGCCTATTATTGTCCTGTGAGTGTGTGCGTGTGTGCAGTTGTCTGATTCAGATATAACAAATGAGTCTCCATGTACATATGACATATGTATGCATTTTAATAGACTTTATATGCGTAGGTGTGTGTTTGCAAGTTGTGGACAAGAGAATTGTGTCAGTGGAGCGCAGAGAATCAGAGGACAGATAAGCTTGTCATAATAATCCTCCCTTTGCGTCGTGTATCAAGCCAGTTTAATACAAGTACCTTCTGATAATCTGCCACAAATGCATCAGACAACAGACAAGCGTACACAAAACACACATATCCAGAAGAACACACACGCACAGAATTCACATTCACAAAAACCAAAACAAATTTTAAAAAACTGGTACATTTCATTGTATGTTAATTCTGGCACTATAAAATAATATAATTTAACTGTAACTGTGATGGCTGTTGAAAAAAAAATAGATAAATAAATGAGAAAATAACATTAACAAGTAACAAATAGCATTCCTGTAATTGATGACATTCACAAGCAAATTATTTCATTGAAAAGCTTTTTTTTTTGTAATAACAGGTTCGGAATACTCCTAGGCTCCTATAACAAGACATTCAGCTGCATAACGGAAAAGTTACAGAATCTGTAATTACTGAAAACTGGGAGTGGAACACAGCTGAGCAGTTCATGTTAGAACACACACACACACACACACACACACACACACACACACACACACACACACACACACACACACACACCCAAACACACACATACTTACCTAAACATACATACCTACAAGCTCCACAGACATGTACTCACCTCTCTCCCTCCTACACACAATGCAAGCACAGCACATGAAACCAACCTTACCAGAACCGCATGCCTCATTGCTCATATTGTAACACGCACACACATTCGTCAGTAGGCACACACTTGCATGTTCATACACACACAGATGTTGAGCTCATTAAGAGATTCCCAGAGGGTAGCCAAGAAAGGCAGGCTAATGTGGGAACCTGGAGGAATCTGCCACCCTGACCTGAACAGACACATTGAAGACGCACAGGAAATAAAACAATAGAAGAAGGTAATATGTTGCTTTATTTTAATATGTAAAAATTATATATAATTAATTAATGATGGGCAAACATAGATCAGTCAAAGTTAGTCCCACATTTGGTCTGGATTTTATGGCTTTTCTAATGCCAAAAAACTAAATTTACTCAATGTCTCAATTGGGAGCAGAAGTTGAGAGTTTAAAGAAGTTCAAAGAAAAACTCCGCACCAAAATGTATGATTTTAGTATCAAAGAGTAACCCCCTGCGGGCTTTAAAGTGGCTGTTAAAACTCGGTAAATTTCTTCCTTCAAAGAGGGTAGCTGCTGTGGTCAGCTTAAATTTGTGTCACTTACAAAGTTCTGCAACAGAAACAAGCATTCACTGCAGAAAATAACTATCAAAACAAGCACAGAAACACATCAAAACACTGCAACATAATCAACTTTGACTGTCCATCTGTATGCACGATATGTTCCAAACACAGTATGGAGACGCATGCACAAATTGAACTTTGATGCATTAAAACAGGTAAAAATGGTTTCAATATGCTCAGAATGCCTCAGCTACAAAACTGGTACTAGTACTCCCTGCCCATTTTAGAACTTATTTTAATACTTGATGGCTTCCTTTCAGACTTGTATATGTTAAGGAATAAAGGTTACTACATTTTTTTGTTATGGCTCTCAGGTTGGCCAGCACACACATGCCAGCACACATATCCACACTAAGACACTGGTCACGTCTCCCTCTAACAAAGCTAATCCCTCCTCATCTGACATTAAACCAAAGGATGGAAGGATGAGGATGTAGGATGAGACTGCGAGGACAAGAGAAGAAAAAAGCAGAGAAAAGACAAGAGAAGAAAAGAGACCAATCCGCTTTGCCCTTTTCACCTTTGACTTGTGATGTCTAGGCTATTAAATCTGAAGCCAAGTGGCTGCAGAGACATTGGCATTTTGAGCCAAGAAGTCGCTTCATTTTAAAAGCAAAATAAGGCTTTTAATCTGCACATTTTTATTCTGGACTTGCATTTAAAAATACTTTCAATTACCAGTTTTCAATCACATACAAAGGCAATTTCCCTCAACTATCCTGCCTGCGTGACACTTCTGCACCACAAATTAAACCAAGGTTGCAGAATTAACAAAGGCTTACATGTGTACATACTGTAGCCCACAAAGGCATGCATAAATACAAGTGTTTAAGGACAGGCAATAGAGAGCGACACGCATGTAAACATAATGAGCAGACACTCATACCCTTTTTCCTGGGTTTGTTACATTGTTGTCTTCAAAATGATAATGTAGGGGCAGACTCTGAGACAGAGAAATCATTACATATGTGTTATAAAATGTATCAAATGACAACTGACTGACTACACCATCTGTTTCTCTAAATCAAGCACGTAATCCCTCTTTCTTCGATTTTCTGTCCCGTCTCTCTCCAAAAAGATTAGTTAGCTCTCCTTATGATTCCAGTATGTGTATTTCATTCCCAAATGTGACTGTAACTCTTTATCTTTCCCCTCCTCTGTCTCCCTCCTTACCTTTCCTTTGAACGTTCATTCCATCCTCCTCTTTTTCACCCTCCTTTCCATCTCTTCTCTCTCATCTTGCCTTCAAATCACGATGGCTCAGACGCTGGCCCAATAAACAACACCCAAAGAAGTCTGAAGTTCATATAATAAATAAGTAGTCTTTTATCACGCCACACACAGATGTGCATGTACATGTGCAAACACACACAAACACACACATACTCATGGAAAGGGCCACACCAATTCTGGGCAACCAGCCTGGTTGGACAAAAACCAGAAACTTTATTATAACAACGAGTGCGTGAGTTGGTGTGTGTCTATGAAGGAGAGAGATAGCATTTATGTCTCTGAAATGAGCCTTGTCAACCCTGTCTTCTAAAATTTACGCTCATATACAACGAAACTGCAACAGAAAATACATTTGTAGGAAACCTACAATTCTCAAGTACACTGATACTGAACATATCAGTAAGATGTTCACAGACGATGTATTTTTTTTCCATTAAAATATCCGATCTTGCCATACAATATCCACCTGTAGTGACTACAGCATTATTAAACGTTTTTATGGATTGTTTAGGAACTGACACCAGTTGGTTATGGTTACGGAAAGATCTTGGTCTGGTTTACTACCAAAAAAGTTCACAGTGACTACAAGCACAACGTTTTCATATACATTTAACCAAAACCATGATCTTTCCCTGACCTTAATCAAAGTGCTTTTGTTGCCTAAACCTAAGCACAGACGGGGCCCTGAATGCAAAACTCCTGGTCTCTGGTGCGACAGTCATACACTTTGTACACAATAAATTTTAATCATCCACCCAAACCACTTCCTGGAGACTCTGCAGCTGTTAATAAATGCAGCACTTCATTCATTCAAAAATATGTTGCCTGTGGACATAATCATACCAGCGATTACGTGTCCTACACAACATATTTGCTGTAGCAGTCGTGTCGTATATGAACATAATTTTGAGGAGACCAGGTTGGTCTTGTTTGTCTAAAGGGGACACTGAGGTGTGACTTTTGAATTTTTTGATATAATCATTTTAATAAACTCCAAAAGAAATTATGTTTACATATTTTGCAAAATTAAAAAAGAAGGGACAATGCTAGGAGGGAGTGCTGTTAGCAAATGAGCAGAGAGAAAGAAACCCTGGACACTTAAACACAGGCTAGAAACAGGAAAGGTGAAAGTCCAGGATGAGAAATAGTTCATATTCCTGTTAAACTTTCGTACAATTTGTGGTTCTTCTAGAAGTTTTTACAAAAAAATATTTTCACAGTTAATAATTTTAAAATAAAAAATAAAAATGCTGCAACTTTATCTCAGCCACATTTCTTGTTGTGAATTTCAAAGTGAAAAAAGTGGAAAATAGATAAAATAGCAGGGTCCAATGGTCTTACCAGTAAATCTAACAACAAAGGCGCTAAGTTGGCAACGCTGCCTGTAACCGACCCCCTGTTGACGAAATAGAAACTGCTGGCGGCAATTCATTTAAAAAGAGTAAGGGCCAATGGGGAAACCCCAATACTCGCCCGGCCAACCAGTGGTGTAATGTCAGCACTCAGTCACGAGGCATTCGGCCTACCAATGGTGTAACTTTATCACTCACTAACTCGTTCACTCACCCACTCACTCACTCAGTCATTCACTCACTCGCTCACTCATGGACATTCATATTTATAGGGGTCACCCCAATGACCCCCATTAAACCTGTCTCACAGTGCAACATATGACCAGCGTTTTCAAGCCACAACCAAAGATATCGCCACGTTTCTTTCGTCATCTTTGGTCTGGGACAACCCAAAGTGGCACAGTGTATGCCTGCTATCAGGGGCATGCTACCACTAGAATTGATGTTGAGTGCGTTGATCTGTTTGTGGGTTGCAAAATTTTCTGTCTGAGTGATATGGCTTTTTTTTATAACTACATCAAAAGTTGAATTTGTTAGGTAATAAATAACACATCATATGAAATCATGTTTGGAATATTTAAACTTGAACCTTACCTAAATTTCACAGTGTCCTTGTGCCAGACAGAGAACCGTTCAGAGCTTTGCTGAAGGGGAGTAACAACAGGTATATCAGTGATGGGAATTAAACCAGCACCTTTTAATTTACTGGTTGACGTATCTTCCTTGAGGCAAACCTGCCACCCCAGTACACACAGACGCACATTAGATATTAAAGTTGCTCTACAGTACATCTATGCACTGTGAAGTTGCTCCAGGGAAGACAAGACAAATGCCAGATCAGTCAGACACATGCTGTGGACACACACACACACACACACACACACACACACACACACACACACACACACACACACACACACACACACACACACACACACATAAACAAAGAGAGAAGATTTGGAAAACATAGTAGGAGAAAGATTCTGCTACTGGCAATATACTGTAATCCACTGAATTGTAATAATGCTCTAACTCTGTAGTCAAACAGTATAACCAAATATCCTTACTGCTTACTGTGGAGTAGTGCTTACAGAAATTTATGTTATCACGTGGTTGGTCTCAGATCTGTCTCTATTTTTTACCATTAATATGGTTTATTTTCTTCATGTGCGAAATTATTGTCAATGTTCAGCACCAGAGAGTGTTACGTTTCCTTACTATTTCAGTCTTGGCAGGTTACAGTAAGACAAGGTAAAAGGAGATTCAAAGGTATCTGTGTGTCTCTGTCTCTGTCAGTGCGCATGTGTGTGCCTAAGCATACATGGTGTATGATACATTTGTGCCTGCCAGCGATCTTTAAGAGTTCTTATGAATTCATTCCCCTGGTGCATATGCCTTTGAAGCTCAGCAGGGTAGTCTAATAGCTTATAATTTTAATTAATTTCCCCTCTCTATTAATAACCTATATCATTCCCTGAGTGATTCTAAGTTTTAAAGGTGCTGCATTACTCATTAGCCAATTGCTGGGTAATGGAAAGCCTTTGTGCTTAGTCAGCAGAAACCTCAAGTTGGCAAGTTCATCCCATAAAGTCTAAATAACTCCTAGAATTAGATGTGATGGTATGCATTGACATGCATGGCAAGAGTTGCTGATAGTAAAGGGTGTGATGATTGAGTGAGTGAGAAATTGAAAAAAACATAAAGTGAAAGAGGAAACTAAAAGAGGAGATGAATAAACCTAGAGTGAATGAGTGTGCCTTGAGGGGGAATTAGTTTGGTCAGAAACACATTTATAAACCCGGTGGAAATGTTCAAGGCACTGCTTAGTTTTGCTGCATGTACAGCATGTATCACCTTGACATTTTGCAATAGTGGATAAATCACTTTGGTATTTACTTATTAAAATTACTTTAAAAAAAATTCCTGTCTGAAATGTCCTGCCTTTGGCTTACACAACAATGCTCATTGAATGACTCCTGGCAAACCATGTCCTGGATTTACTTATTCCTCAACAAGTGCAATCATGTAATCTGTCTTGTGTTGGACGAGTTGTGACAGTTTATTTTAAAGAGTGAGCGATCTGAAAAAGATAATATAACAGAGTGAGGGAACAGACAGCAGGTTGGTGTCATATACAGCAACTCCATGGATGCCTACAGGACCAAAAAAGAAACCTTATCTATCTCAACTAACTAACAAATTTACACATGCAGTAAGTAATAAAAGGTATGAAAGGGCCTCCCTTCTGTCATTCAGAATCCAAGTGAACTCATGTCAGCTGTTTCCTGAGGTCTCTGCACAATGCCTACCCCTCAAGAGCTTACTCAAGAGACTTCCACCCTCTTGAGTAAGCTCCTGTTAAGTTTCCTTTCCCGAGCCTGGCAGTCGTGACCCTCTCTTCTGAGGGTTTCCGACAAAAATGTTCCCTCATTTTCTCGTTCCACTTTCACGATGAAAGTTTGCCAGCCCATAAGTAGTAAATGAAATACATTGGTAAAAGATAGATAGATAGATAGATAGATAGATAGATAGATAGATAGATAGATAGATAGATAGACAGATAATTTTAAAGTAATTAGGAGAAGCTATGCTGGATCTAATCGTTACATTTTTTTTTTTTTTTTACCAAAGTGTATTTTTCCGCTCTCACTGATCTCCCGCCCCAGCATCTCGCTCAGTTACACACCCATATTCCGCACACACACACACACACACACACACACACACACACACAAACACACACACACACACGTGAGCGCGGACAACTCAGTTGGCAAAGTTTGACGCGCTGACTTTCATAGCGCAGACGCTTCAGACAGACATTGGTAAACTATTCGGGAAATCTCCCAGTGACTGAACAGAATTTTTTGGCTATACAGCGATAAGAAGGTCGGCGCCTATAATCTCAAGTCTGGCCGTGAGTGGTGCTATATTATCCTCCACCTGCACTGAGCCGTTTCGGAGTTTTGCTCTCGGCGTCTGTGGTTTAACTTAGGGAGACGGCAAACACTTAGGATATTTTGGCACTTTGGCACAGGACGGGACTCCGTGTGCGCCAGGCGTCAGGCTTAGGAGTCAACAAGTGGCTCTCATTTCGGAATAGGGGAGAGATATTATGAAAGCTCGAAGTCGCTGAATAGAAAGTTAGTTTAGACACAAACCTTTTTTGTCGCGGGGGTATCTTTCATTTGACTGACACTGGAAGAGGACAATCACTATTTTTTTTATTATTATTGTTTTTTGTTTTTTTTTAAGCGTGTAGGAGTTTGTTGTCACCATGTGTGGACCAGTGGTTTTCCAGATGTGGATGTTTTTATTGTTGGGGACTATAACCGGGGTCGGGAGGGCTCAGGTCTCCACAGCCAAGGTGATGAGGGGCAACATCAGGAGAGACGGTGAGATATCTTTATTATTTCATTCTGTGATCGTTGCGCTTGTTGCTTTTGTGTGTGGCGTATCTTTACTGCTGAAACCGCGTCTCTGTATCACTCGGTAGTGAAATTATAGTGACCATGTTGTGGGAAACTCTACTTATTTGTAATTTATTTTTTTTTTATTACTGTAGCTTATGTGTGTAGCTTGACTTCATGAAGCTGTAGGCCTATCTGTTACCGATCAAGTTTAGATAAAGCAGTGACTTTTCTTCATAAATGTATAATTGGCTCCATTTTTGTACTTACTATGTCCTGTCTCGGCTGTAATAGTGATTTGAGGGCTTTCATTATATATTGATATTTAAATGAGACATTAAATACTTTTCTTGCAATGACTGATGGTCTTGTGTTAGCCTATGGTGTTACTTAAAATAGACACCCATTATTTGTATTTGTGGCAATTGACTAACATGGCTTGTTGTAATGAATGATCTGTTGACACACTGATAAAATAAAAATAAAAAGTGTGGGGAGAGAGAGAGCAGGTAGCAACGGAGTGGGGACATATTATGAGAAAAGTTAAATGATGTAGAGTGGGTGCAAAAGAAGCGGAATGAGGAAGAGCAAAGTCTGTTGGCTGTCAAGCAGTTACACGTTTTTTCAGATTTTGAAAAGTGAACAAGGAGCATGCATGTCTCAGTCAACTGGGTGCTAGTAGCCATCGTTGCTGCTCTCCTTCACTGAAGCTAATGTCTTAAGGTTCCCTGAGCCTGTTTCCTATCTAACTTCCTGCAGGTGCGCTGTGCTTACTTTTCACTTGGCCCTGAGGCTAAGTCACAGTGCTACAGAACCTTTGATTACACACACATGCACACACACAGCTGCAGGGTTGCTTTTGGCAGGGAAACATGAAAATACCACTGTATTAGGTTCTAAACTGGACGACTGCCTCCAAGGCCTGTTTCACCTCACACAGAATAACATGGAGGTGTAGGTCAAGACTTAAGTAGCCTACATTTCACTGACCTGTGGCCCCCATCAATTACCTCTGAAACTTTCTTATGTTCAGATTACTTTTTGTTACTGCATTCAGCTGTTCATGGGAAATCATTTTACGAATCATTTGAACCAAATCTGCCAGGCAAGTACTGAGCATGGAGTCTAAACATACTTTGATAAACCGTCGATGTCCAAGTTTTATTATTTTAACCTGAGTGCGTAGCACCCAAAGATGGCTGACTGATGGATTGCAGCCTGTCAGAACCGTAACAGTTGCTGAGTCTTGTCCAATTACCTGTGAATATAAACGAGATATCACATCAGAGTAACCGCCACACAGAGTCACAGCTGTGCTGTAGCAGCATTGTGAGACAGGGCAGACAGATAGGAGAGAAAAGAGGCAATGATGACGAAAAATTGGCCTCTTATGAAATAGAAGTTGATACTGTTAAAAAGTGACAGCTGCACTAACTCTATTTGGTCGATGTTCAAGATACCAGCAGGATAAAAAGTCCTTTTTCTGACACTGAATGAAAGAAGATAAAGTAGATTAGAAGAGGGCCGTATTAAAACTCTGATATACTTTTACAATATTATAGAAATGGGAGCTTTTATTATTTTTTTCAACAAATGTGTATCTTGGCTCTTCAGAAAATCTCCTCTGTAGTTGTTAATATCTATACTGTTGTGTATGTTACTAAGAAAGAGTCAGTCTGAGACTAAAATGTGGACTTAATTCTCATTCAGTCTTACTTTGTCCTATTGTTTTCAGGAACTTTTTGTGTAGTTTTGCTGTAGCCTGCTTTCTTCCGACAGTTAAACACTTCACTCTGGCAACATTTACAATGCAACAATTTAACATTTTTTCTTAATTTATTTAAGTGTTCAAAGTTTTTGAATTAATTTGGCAAAATTGAATCAAAGAAAAAACTGTCTCACCGTTGCACATATACCTGAGCTTTGTACATTTGCCATCTGTAAAACTAATCCAGAATTTGGGAACTCCCTGTGATGCTTTTGGAAAATGTTGTTCTCCAGGTTTCTGCCTTTAGAGACAGGCCTGAAAACATGCTTCATCTTGGTAGTAACTCGAAGCTGGAGGCTTGATAGATGATGACAGTAGATTTTACCATTGAAGAGACTCAGTATTTCAATCATCAGTTGACCAGCAGCATTTTACAATCTATCACAAGAGTTCAAGAGATGGTGTAACTTTTTTTTGAATACTTTCACTCAGTAGGAAAAGGGACAGCCACTCACCGAAGATCCTCCTTGCAGTTATCAAGCCACCTGATAATTATGTTCAGATGATAACAAATCAGACTGATTTGATCAAAGTGAATTCTTTTGATCTTCAGTTGCACAAAGACTATGATCCACTCTGATAGCTGCTATTGCGACAGAGACTGGTGCTTAGATGGTGTACAGTCTTTCTAACAGCTCTTTAATCCACTGCACAGTCTTACAGTAATACACTGTGCCAGAAGTTATCTTAATGTGTGTGTTTTTGTGCGTGTGTCCCTCTGTTTATGCATTTACAGTCAGCTTATGTGGAATAGAAGAGCTTAGTGCTGTTATTTGATTGACTGTTGCTGATGAGATGTGAATGTGCTCTTGTGTGTATCCATGTGTATTTGAATGTGTATCCATGTGTACTTGAATGCGTGTGTGTGTGTGTGTGTGTGTGTGTGTGTGTGTGTGTGTGTGTGTGTGTGTGTGTGTGTGTGTGTGAATGCTCTGACAGAATATCTTAGCTCACTTTTAGGAATTCCCCCCAAGGTTTTTTCTCCTGTGTTTGTTCAGCATTTTGCTCATTCTTTTCGCCTGCCATGGAAGTGTTTTCTGCGAGTGCATTAAAGGGGGGTAGGGGGGTTGGGGACATGGAGACAAATTGTATTTGTAGAAAAGTAAACACAAAAATACACATGTAAACACACAGAACAAAGTAAACACTATTTGGCCTTTCTACTCTGAACAACTTATCAACTCTGCTGAAGAGACCAGATGAATCAGATAGGATAAAACCTAATACACATAAGTCTGTTGTGTGTTGTGTGTGTGTGTGTGTGTGTGTGTGTGTGTGTGTGTGTGTGTGTGTGTGTGTGTGTGTGTGTGTGTGTGTGTGTGTGTGTGTGTGTGTGTGTGTGTGTGCGTGTGTGCAAGCAGTGGAAGAAATATGTACATATGTATGCAGGCAGACAGACACATGCATACAGTAGTCAAACACTGACAGTGTCTCCCAGATACAAGCACAGACAGACACACCAACTCACAAACTATCACACATGTTCAGCTCTGTCATGTGTGTGAAAATACACCCAGACAAGGTAACGTGCGGACACACTTGAACCACACTGAGTTTAACTGAAAATATGAAAGAATTGAGATGTAGCTTGTAAAGAATGGCCACACTTGCAGTCAGTGCCATGGTTAACCTCTGGAAGAAAAAGACTACCAGACCTTCATACATAAAGAGAATATGACTTCTATTCTGGGCAGTGACAGAACCACAATATGCTTTATAAAGGCTCCTGCCATATCTTTTTGGTTCCTCCTCTTCTTTCTTCCTATAGTTCTTCTCTTATCAGTTGCCTTCCTCTCTCAATGCTATCTTATCAGTCTATGCCTCACTACATATCACTCCATCTCTCCAGATCCTCCTCTTTCAAACTCTCCTTTTCTCATTTCTGCATTTATCTTCCCATCTTCCTCCATCTGTTTCAGCTCTTTTTAATCAAAAGCTATTTCACCCTGTTGGCTCTGTGAGCAAATTTAATGTGGCAAATGGTGTCACAGACACGCACGGTGGCACACTCACACAAAATCTAGGTACCTGCACTGGGGCAATACATTTAGTCAACCTTAGTGAACCAGCAGACATTTTAACATTCATCGTGGATACACTTAAAAGATCTATATTCACACTATAATGAGGGGCACTGATACAGAAAGATAAACAAAAGGGATCATATTACAAAGTAATACACACATACACAGGTACAGATCTTCAGCACATGAGTAGTTGAGCTTACAAAGCATGTGTGCGCTCATATTCTGCAGCTAGGCGTTGGTGATATCAGAGTGAGTGTGATGTCATGGGGTCCTCGACTGTGTCTGAGAGCTCAAAGTGGCCTTGCCTCTGATAACTCATACCTACATATACATATGCATATACATGAAGAATGTACAGTCAGCCACTACTTTAAATTTCTCACATAGACACATATCAAAACATGCTTGAGCATCCAAACATAAAATGTGCAGCAAGCATCCTGTTTTCAAATTAGAGAAGTGTATTTGACCAAACAATCTCATATCAAAGTCTATTTTGTAGCTGTTCTGGAGCTTTCAATATTATGACACAATTTTCCTTAATGTAAACTATTTTCTAAAATGAAAGTGTCCCAAATGTATTCTTTCTCTGTTAGGTGGAGGAAGATTTACTCCTGGCATGAAAGGGACAGCCAGGAACCTGGTCACTCCATCTTGCCCTATCACATCAAACCCTGGTCAGTTACAAAAGCATGCAAGTGATAGCAGGGAGGAGTGTCACTGAGGTTATTGGAATTCATGAGTCACACTCAGGACACCCGACATGGAACTACTCCCCTCCTGCTCACCCAGGCTGAAATACACACACACACACACACACACACACAAACGCACAAACACACACACACACACGCACACACAAAAACACAATTACAGGATCTCCCTTTCTAGGGAATCCCCCAATAAACACTTGTCATCGCACATGAACACGCACACTTTGTATGAGCCAAAGCTACCCCACCCCTAAACGTTTGGCAGACTGGCTTTTCCTCCTGTACACAGAGAAAAAAGGGTGGTGACCACTTGGACAGTCTGACATTAGAGGAATGTGTGTTGCGTGTGCAACAAGAGAGGAGCAGAGAGTGTGATGATGCCTTGGAAATTGAGTGGAGCTAGGTGTAAGTTCACGTATGTGGTGGTGCTCACATTTTGGGAGGAGAGGGCAGCAGGAGAGAAGTGAGAGTTACGAGGGAGCTTAGAAGAGTTAGAGGCCACAGAAAAGGATGAAAGGGAAAAGCTGTGTAGATGGAGATATGCCAAGTTAAAAGACCGGTCCCTCCACTTTTCTGCGCCATCAGCTTCGAAAGAGAGATAGCAAGACCAACAGCAGGCCGAATGGTCAGGGTATAAAAGAGGAAATGGAAGAAAGCAGGACTGATAGAGGAGGGGAGGGGGGAAAAGATAAGATATTTCTGGAGAGGGAGAGCAGGATCAAGTATAATGCCAAACATCAGCAGATTATTTGATCTGATCAACAAGAGAAAATAAAACAGCCAAAAAAAAAAAACCAACATAATCATGACCCTGTAAATATACAGTAGCTGGGCCACAGCTACTGTATGTCTCCCAGATTGGGATGGCCAGGTTACATTTGTGCACATTCAGTGAAGTGGAAATGTAATTAAGTTTCTTCACCTCATGCCCCAAAGGTGACTGTTTTAAAAGAACAATGAATTCCTTGAGATTATCCAAATATACAAAATGTCATTTTACAGAAAAACTATTCATTATTTAATCACGGATGCTGATTATTTTTAATTCAGTTACCAGCCACTGTATTTTTTGTCTGATTGATTAAATTTAGGCCAATTTTAGGAGCTGTAGGTTTTCTAAAAAGTAAATACATTGAGGATTTCCCTCATTTAAAAGCAAAATTATTGCTAACCTGACCAATTGACGTTACAGAAATAACAGAATGTGATATTGTACTATTTAAATCCATAACAAATTACAAATTTAATGACAATTAGTTGAGAATAAGAATGATTTAAAGCAATACTGTTTAACTTAAAAAGAACACAAAAGAGCACAATCATTCCTTTAAAGATCAGGTAACCCAGAAGCAATAAAACACACCCTTGCTAACTTCAATATACTCTGGTATACTGGTACTGGTTGGCATGGTTACATGGTCTGGTTTGACAGGTAGATTATGATGGTTAGTGTTAGCAAGTATTAGCAAACTTAAAGCAATAGTTTAACATTCAAACTTATTACCTTCTTTCAACTAGCCTGGCTCTGTCCGAAGATTTAAAAAAAAAAAAAAACAACACCTTACTAATTTACACGTCATGTCTCATTTGTTGAGTCACAGCAAAAATCTATATGTAAAAAGGTTGAGCTTTGGTTTGGGTTATTTAGTCATTATTTAGTAACTGGAGATCATTAGAAATGCTGGTAGGCATATTTTCCATGTTTCCAGTCTTTATGCTAGGCTAAACTAATCAGTCACTGGCTGTAGCTTAATATTTAACAAACACGAGAGTGGTATCGATTTTCTCATCTAACTCTCGGCAAGAAAGCAAATAAGTGCATCACTCAATAATAATAAAAATAGTAATAATAGTAGTAATAATATTCATTTATAGAGCATTTTTCTAAACCCATGTTACAAAGGGTTTCACACAAGGTAACAACTTCAAAACAAGCAGATCATAAAAACAAATTCAGTTAGAGTAATAAGCAAATAAAACAAATAAAAACAAAACAGTGTCACCAGCAAAAGGGCAGTCAATTAAAATCAAGTAAAATCAGGAAAAGCTCTCCTATAAAAGTAATAAAGTAAAGAATGTTTCAATTAGAGATTTAAAAGAGATATCTGATTCTTCTGACCTTATTTCCTCAGGCAGCTTGTTCCATGGCTTCAGGGCTCTAACTGAGAATGCTTTGTCGCCTTTTGTTTTCAGCTGCGGCTTGGGAACAGATAAACGACCTCTGCCTGAGGATCTCAGGCTATGTACAGGCTTGTATGTGACTAAGAGGTTAGATATATAGCACGGAGAGAGGCCAAGAAGAGCTTTAAAAGTCAACAGTAGGATCTTAAAACCAATTCTAAAACATACTGGGTGCCAGTACAAAGGAGGCTAAAACAGGTGTGATCTTGTTAAAAGCATGGTGGCTGATTTCTGTACAGTCTGAAGCCAGTTTATAGATTTTTGGTTGAGGAAGTTGAAGAGGCTGTTGCAATAGGTGAGGCGTGAGGAGATGAAGGCATGTAAAAGGCGTGTCCTTGTGTTTTTGAAAAATAAAATAGATCGTATTTTGGAAATATTTCTAGGATGATAAAAAAAAACTGCAAAAGTTTTGTTCTGTGCTACTCAAAGCTTAAGTTAATATGAAATCAAACACCAAGATTCTCTGCAACAGACTTAATATGTTCCAATAGGGAACCACCTGATGGCAGGATTTGTTTTGCTATGTGCTAGGAACCAGTTACAATGATCTCTGTTTTGCTTGAGTCAAGCTGCAGAAAATTTTGTCATCCAGTTTTGGAAATCACAAAGGCAGTCATATAGTGAACTCAGCATGACAGAATCAGCAGCTTTAACAGGCAGGTACATCTGCATGTCATCGGCATAACAATGAAATGAAAACGCCTTATCTATGGATAATTTGTCCCAGGGGAAGCATGTACAGAGAAAATAAATTGGTCCTAAAACTGACCCCTGAGGGACACCATACTTGACAGGAGCAAAAGATGATATGTGGTTATTAATGGAGACAGGAACCTCCTGTTTAACAGGTATGAAGACATCCATTTTAAAGCTGTACCAGATATTTCTACCCAGTACCTCAGTCAGTCTAACAGGATGTTGTGATCGACTGTGTCAAAGACAGCGCTCAGGTCTAGAAGAACAAGGACTGAGCACATCCCACCATCGGCAGCCATTAAAAGGTCATTAGTCATCATGAGAAGGGCGCTCTCTGCTATGATGCTTGTGAAAGCCAGACTGAAATTTTTCAAAAATGTTACCTTTTTCTACATATTTTTCCAAAATTTTTGATATGAATGGTAGTTTGGAGATTACAAAGTAATTTTGAGGGAGGGAAGGATCTAGTCCAGGTGTTATTAAAAAAGGTTGCACTCAAGTAATCCGGGATACAACCATTAGATAAAGAACTGTTAAAAACTGACAGCTGACACAGACAGGGCCCAGTAGTCTAAATAACTTTGAGAAAAAAAACTTTGTTGGTATTACATCAACTTGACTTGAAGATACTTTTATAAAAGATGCTATTTCTAAAAGTTCGGACAGGGAAATAGTCAAAATGTTGAAGATTTGCTTTAACACAGCTTTTTGTCAATGCAAATGTGTGAGTTGTGCAGAATCATTTATCTCCACTGAAGTGTATTGTCTTCCTTTTGCTATAATGAGTCAATTTATAAGTCAATAAATCCCTGCTGAAATTGAGCCAAGGTGGGGACACAGTAGAGCGAGAATTAGAGAGCAAGCCTGAGAAAAAGAGAAATGGAGAGGGAGACAGATGTTTAGTCCTTGTAGGGCGTAAGTCTTGGGGCTGAGCCATCTAACTGGCTGGCAGTGGATGCAGAGAACAGAGGAGCGGGAAAAAGAGATGGAGAGAAAAAAGGAGGTGGAGGGTGCATGGAAAGAGTAACAGGATAGGAGAGATGCAAGGAGCAATGAACAAAGTGGTGAAGCCAGTGGATTCAAGAGGAGAGAAGATGAAATAAGGGACATGAAAAGAATAAAGTTTGCATTGAAGAAAATGAGAGTTTTTGGGGAAGATGGCAGAGAGCTAGGGGGAGAGAGAGAGAAAGGGGATTAATGAACAGAATTCTATAAATGTGGGAGAATAAACCAGTGGAAAGTTATAACTGAAGAGGAGATGAGAGGTTGCAAGGGGTAAAGCACAGCAGAAGAACTGAAGAGAGAGGTGTTGTAGTCTGCCAATACATGAGCTTCACAAAAACAGCTGACAAGCAGGTGAAAGAAAGAGGCAGGGAGAGAGAGAGGAGAGAGGGATAAAATAAGGCAACTGAAATAGAGAGCGATTAATATGAAAAAAAACAGCAGAGGTGCGAAAAAGGGATAGAGAGTGGGAAGGATTCTGCTGAATAGGCGATGAAAGTGAATAAAAAACAAGAGATTGAGGGATAAAAAGAGCAGAGAAGGAGAGAAAAGTTTGGGCAGGGGGGTACCCCAAAAGTGATAAAACACTGATGAACAAGAATGAAGGATTATAATGAGAAGAAAATAGAGTGTGCAAAAGAGAGTGTGCAGTTTTAAAAGGTTGTAAATTAGCTAGGTAGAGAGCTTCTCCTACACACTGTCTCAGTTGTGACACACAAAGCTAATGTGACCCAACAGTAAATGCCTGTGAAAACTGCGGATCCATTTACATGAGTCTTTTAAAGATATAGAGATAAACTGACAGAAGGATGGTGTTTGTGTGTGTGTGAGTGTTTTTCGGGAAGGATGGTAGTGTAGAAACTATGTGTACTTGTGTGTGTGCAAAACTAAGAACAGTGATATCCTCTGGCCTACTGCAAAGGTCTGTATTAACAAATGGAAACTAACACTGCGCCCGTTCCAAACTCAGCAGCTGGGAGTTCACCTCAACTGTTTGAACTGTAAAAATATATCTAAAAAGAGCAAATTAATTCACTTTTCTAAATTTAATTTCCTTTATTTTGCAAGAAAACTACTCAGCATTAAAAGAGACTTTCAGTTCAAATATGACTTATGATGTATCCAGCAGTCAAGTTTATGCATGCACAGTTTAACACAGATCCCTCGGATATTGACCGAAAAGAGTGCCAGCACACAACCACATTACACCTCATATATATACACAAATAACTCTGTTATATAAGAATGCCCCTTTAGTTGCAGCTGTTGTGTTAATTACATTGATATCCCCTCAGGCGAGGCGTTGCATTCAAACAGGCTTTCTGAGGGGATTGGGAGGGAAATACAAATGATCTCTAGTGCGGCTTTTTGGCAGTTATTTGGATTTCAGTTAGATAGTAACAGAAAGCCAGCTGATCTGTATCAAGCTGTGGTCAAAGTAAGTATATAGAAGGAAAAAATATAGTTAACATCCACAGTATGGCAGACAGTGAACTACACTCATTTTCCGATCTTCATAAACTTAACATGGGTGTCTTTTTGTGCAGTTTGATGATAACTCTGAGCCATTATCACAGGTTTCTTTCCCTTAAGAGGCTTTGAAGGCTTCAGTCTGGGATGTTTGTTGATCTGCCCACTAAAATCTGTATGTACTCAGTATTAGCCTACTCAGCCCTATGAGAGCTGCTGATTTAAAATTCCTCCCGTTCCCCAGAAAAAGTCTTCAGCAGCTACTAAAACTGAAGAGTAACTAGACTCTGCTTGCATCATAGAAATTAAGTCAAGCAGTGCTGAAATGATTAGTCAATTAATCAATTAGATGATCGATAGAAAAGTTTGATAATTAAATTTATGGTTTATGCCATTTATTGAGCAAAAATTACATGTATCAATTCCAGCTTCTCAGATGTGAGGATTTTCTGCATTTCGATCTAAATTTAATCTGAGAACTTGTGAAGGGTTGTTTTTCCACTAATTTCTGACTAATTAATCGAATAAATAATTGACAGATAAACAGATAATGGAAGTAATTATGAAGCTTGGGAGGTGGTTGAGGTAGACAACACAAGCACTGCTAAAATCACACCTGACATACTCAACTCATGCACTGCAACATAAAGCCAATCAATCCTTTGCAACAGGGCAGTGTGTTATGGATGAGTGTTCTGTTCACTTTTTGCTGCCATTCCTGCGGCTGCTCTGCTCACCTGAAAACTGTGCTGCAACTGCTACATTCACTTGGCGCTACTGATGTTCATATAGCATGTTATAAGCCCTGGCTCCAACCATGAACCCATATGTCCTGCTCTGAGTCTAGGTTACCCTGGGAGGGAAAACATTATTGTCAGGCTCCAGTCTCTGCATCGGTGAGCTTAGTGTATCCCTTAGGGGTGTGAGGAGGCTTGAGCCTCGAGGCCAAAAATCAACTCTATACATATTCTGTAGTCACATAATAATCTGTGTGTCGACTGACTGAACCACTGTCATCATGCTGAAGTATAATTCTTTCAGACATCACCTTGTAATCGGACTATTGTTTTCTTCCAATCTCTCATTCACAATCCTCTCTGCCAAAGAGAAGGAACAGGCAACTTGACATAGAAAAGAAGTCAGTCAGCAAAACAAAAACAGGTGCTACTCCCCAGCCTTTTGAGGGGCCTGCACAACAAAACGAGCGCAGAATGTAGCAATCAAGTCATTCATTGTGTGTGAAGGAATATCTGTAGGTCCCATTTGAGAGTGAAACCTCTGAAAAGGGCAATAGTGCAGGAGGTGAAAAGTAGAGGTTGGGATGTTTCCTCAAGAAAAAGGAATCAAATGTTTCAAATGTTGTCAGTACCTGCTGAGATTTTAAAAGTGCAAAATACCGATACAGGGGGAAAAAAATGGGATGATGCCAGTGGGTTTTTGCTACCAGGGCTAAGTGAGGGTGAGAACATGACAAATGTCAGAAGTGACACTGCAGAAAGATGGGAGCAGGAGCTGCTCTCACCCCAGGAGATTCGTCCCTGTTGAAGGAAAGAGATAAACACTCTGCGTATTTATGTTGTGTGTTTTATATGGACTATCTGTGTGTGTGAGAGAGAGAGAGTTTGACAAATCCTCTAGTGCACTGTGAGAGCGATGTCTTTGTTACTCTGACAATGGTGCGCTGACACAAATGAAAAAGATTCTTTTTTCCTCCTCTGTCAAACACTTTTATCTTTCCCTCTTCAACTGTCAGCATTTCTCCCCATATTTCCCTCGCTCTCTATGATTCTACATTTGTGTATCTCAGCATTTCTCCCGCTGCCTCACTCCCTCTCCCTCCTTCTCCTCTTGTCTTCATTAGCTTCCCCTTTCCTGTTTTCATTTCATCATTAACTCTGAATTTTGGTATCTGAGCAGCAGAGAGTTGGGCAGGGAGAGCCGCAAGTACAGAGAGAGAAGAAGAGAATACAAATACAGAGGAGAAAGGGAGAAATGGGAATAGGGGACATGGATAGGAGCACAGAAGAAAAGGGATAAGGCATTGTTAGAGGGCTATCAGAGGGGAGAAAATTTGCGAGAGGCAGAAAGAAAAGTTAACAGGCATAAAAAGAAGCAAAGGAGAGAAAGAAAATAAAAGGACTGCGGGAAAGAAATGGCAGGAGGATGGTGTTATGTGCTACTGTGGAGCCTGCAGCAGGATAAGTGATCCCAGTGGTTGATAGAAGGTCAGATACACACTGACAGTCATACCACTGCTTAACCTTGCACTCTGACCACACACCCACACACACACACACACACGCGTGTGCACACACACACACACACAAACAGGCAATGCCGCAGTTAGGCATACGCTTGCATGCACAAATGCACACTTACAGACCTACACACACACAGCTGATGTAAGGCAGCCAGACTGAGAGCAGGATGGCTGTCAAAACATCAGCATCTGCTAAGCATCACACACAACCCTCAGAGCAAACACACACACAAACATACATCCAGCAAACTGCGTCCAAGCAGCCCTTAGAGGGATCAAGGCTGATGTTTGATAAACTTGTGCTACCCCAGCTGGGGCTTGGCTAACACACATACTCACACTCACACACACATACAAACACACACACACACACACACACACACACACACACACACACACACACACACACACACACACACACACAGCACAGCACAGCACAGAAAATTTCAGTTTTACATACAGTCATAAAGAAACTAAAACATAAAGTCATGGAGATTTAAAGCAAAACTTGTGTTTTTTTGTGCTTATGTTGTTACATTATATGTTTATTATAACGTGACTGTATATACTGTATATTGCCTTGGGTGTGTGTTTCATCCCATGCACATATTTACATGAATATCAATGTAAGTGAGTGTGTGTGAGCCCGATGCAGGGCTAAATTGATTATGTTCGTCAGCCCTGCTGTTCAGACCGCAGCAGCTGTCAGCAGGAGCCAACTGCTACTCTAACAAGCCCACACACACAATTTCATACTCTCTCACATGCACACACACATTACCACATTAGCCTTGGTGTAGAAACAGACGCACAGACTCACTTAAATGTACGCACCAACTCACACATGCACACATAGAGGCATCTCAAGAGATCCATACAGTGCATGCGGTGTCATTTTGTCTAAGCTGGCATTCTTGACATTTGCTGGTTTGAATGACAGAAGTTAAACATATCTGAAGAATCTCTTGGCATTTCATGATACGTGACAAGTTTAATAAAGGCCCAGCCTTTAATCAAACCTTAAGCCAGATTTATACAAAACAAATTCCCTGTCTGTTTGATTTACAGTAACAGTGATCAGAAGGAGTGCGTCTGGTAATTCACATTTTTAATGATACAAATACAGTATTGAAAAAAGAGATAACATGGAAGATAATGCACAGGCCACGTAACACTCTGCATCAAGCCACACATACTGTACAGACACAAACTCACACAGGGAGGGTATTGCTGATGAAGGGTTGGTAAATACACTCCATCACACTGTAGGAGGTTACACTGAGACTAGACCCTCACATCTCTCATCCTTTGCTTCTCTCAACGCTGCCCCTCCCTCAAACCCTCCTCACAATCTGTCGCTACAACTTGAGCTGGCTTCCCACATCCACCTGCTTCTCTCCTCTCTTACTCTCTCCTTCTTGCAGTCATGGATTTTTGTCTTTTCTATCACTCCCTAATGTTTCTCTTTTTGTCTTCCCCTTCCCTTCTCATATTTTCCTAGGAATTTGTTTGCCATCCTCCTCATTTAGGGCAAGGGAGGGTTCTGTCAGATGCTGTCCTTTGACTCCTCCCCCATCCTTCCATCTCTGCAATACTGTAGTTGCGTATGTGTATGACACAGCATGTGTGCGAGACTGTGTGCGTTCTGAAAGAATGTGTGTATATATATCTTTAACTGAGTGAGAGTTTGTATATGTTGCTTTGCTTCTGCATTTTACGCGTGTTATCCTTGTAAATCGATTTTATCATGCATATGTCTTCATGTGTAAACAGCATATGCAGAATGTTAACATGTGGATAAAAACGTGGCAAGATACTTTATAATTTCTTATTTATTTTTCTTGCCTCTATTAATATAGTACTATTTTGTTTATTTAGGCTGTGTAGTAGAGCAGACACATGTAAGTGAAGTTACTGATATAAAGTTTGACCTATTGCACCTAACTGGTGTGCATGTGTCCACGAATATCTATAGTTGGCTGTCCAAGCCCCCATGCATCTGCTTGTGTGTGCCGCCTCTGCATTTGTTTGTCACAGCTGCCAGAGCTGCTCAGCCACAATGTCTCCACTGACCTGTCCTCAGTGCTGACTCGGCGACTGTTGGTCCCCTCTGCATTATTCAGCAAGCTTAGCAAAGGTGTTAGACAGGAGCACATCACAGCAGAGGATGGGAGCATGTTAAGTGGACTGGCTCAAGACAGGGAGAATGTGGAGATGTTAGTTTAGTGCAATACACAGATTACCTTGCATATACAAGACCAAAGCTGTGTCCTATTTCCATTCACACTTGGATTTGAGGACGTAGTGTGTTCACTCTGACAAAGGCATTAATATGCATAGTAAATTTGCTGTACCAATGAACACTTTCGTCCAACCATGCAACACATTAGAAATGTAGATTTTCATAGTTAACAAACATTCATTAAAGATGCTTCAGGTACATGATGGACTATAAAAATACCAGTATTCTTTGGAAAACACGGTAGTAAGGTAATTTGCTGCTTAAAAGTGCAAACCCATGGCATTGTCCTTTAATTGCAATTTAGAAATGTGTGAAAATTACTTTTGTGTGCAGGTCAAAAGGGGCATGTTCTGTACTTTCTGAGGTTCAGCAAAAATAATATTTTTGTGCTGTTGTTTTCTACTACAAATTATAATAATGCAATCGGAGTAATTTCACCTGTTCTCAAGTTGTTTACAACACATAAAATCCTTGAGATATAAAGCTGAGCAAATACATACTATAATAAATGAATGTGCTGAAAAGGTTTAAGAACTACAAAAAATTGAATACTATCTCTTCAACTTTTTAACCACCGATTTTCCACCCTAGTTGGCAGAGTGCTGCTCATCCCTCTTCTTATTACCCATTAGGCTAATTTGTCCCCATCAACCGGTGGTGAGTCATAGATCTCTGAGAGGCACTTGCTAAAGCTAAGTGGATGCTAATGCTAATCAAAGGCCCAAAAGGACCATTGAGACTTGCTGGTGAAGATGTAAGGACCAGTTAAAAAGCTCCAGTACCAAAGAAAAAAAAATTAAATACATTGTGAGTCACAGCTTTTTACTGATGTCTCTTCCTTGTTTTTGCCTTTGAAAATGGTTTGCCAAACCAGGATAATGATGAATTTGCACAAAGTGGCGCAAATCACAACAAAGCAAGTGACACACTTACACAAGCATGCACCCATCTTCACACATGCACACAAAGCAGTTAGTATCTTTGCTTATTTATGAGTCTAACTTGCTCTTTGGTGGAGCCAATACAGTGTTTGATGTGTTGAGGTATCTTGGGGCTTTGCGGACTTTCCTTGTTCTTTTCACAATACAGTAGCTGCAGCTATCTGTCTCTCCACTGCCGCTACAATCTGTTTCTTTATCTGTTCTGTCTTTACATCTATTTCCGCTCGCTGTTTCCTTTTCCATCTCCTCTTCTTCTCATCGCTGTCCTTCTCTACCTCACGCAACCACTGGCTCTTCCTCTTCCATCCCTCATCCATCCCAGTGTCCTTCATCTCTGCTCTGTCGCATTCTTGATTCTCAACCCTTCTCCACCTTCATTTTGTCCTTCATGTATTTTTGTCTTTGTCTGTCTTTCTGTTCCCCCCTCTTACTTTCTCTCTCTGTGAGGATGTCCACTCTGAGGTGTGTGTAGGCTTTCTTCAAAAAGACTACACACAGTGTTTTGGTCATGTCTGTGAATGTTTGTCTAACCTCCTCTGTCCGTGTCACAGCACATGCCTTTGTGTTGGCTTCAAAGGAACACATAAACACACACCCAACTGCCCTCACACAAACAGAGTGCACACATATGCTTTCTCACCCTCTCACATGCTGATGCTCTCACACTGAAAACATCCACCCACACACACAAACACACACAAAAATTGTAACCCCTCCCGTGTGTCGAAAATGCAGAGAGCCAAACACCCTACGGTGTTTTGGATTGTACTAAAACTATCCCCAGGCAGGGGTTACAGGGACAAGTGCTAGGTCATATTTTTTCTGTCCTGAAGTTGAGGAGTGAAGGAGAGAGAACCAAAAGAAGAGAAAGCGAGAGAATGGGAGAAATGGGGGGATGGGTGTCTCCCTGATATGTACAGTAGGTTTAATGTAAGACACAACACGACAAGAAGGAGGACTAGAGAGAGTGTGTGCATATTGCATGTATACAGTACACAGTGCACTTGGTTTCATTTGCTTGTGAGTTGCTTGCATGTGAGAAGTTAAATGTGTGAAGCTGTTTGTGGAGGATTTCAGTCAGTGCGTGAGTCATCAATATTCAGTCCTGTCACTGAAGTCAAGCCTCAAAGTAGAAGGTTCTATATGATAATGTTACCAGGCAACCACGATGTTTCTAGGCAGATGTTTTGAGCCAAATCTTATTGCACATTTAGCACATTTAGACAAGTTACAGTGGATAATAGGAAGAGAATAAGTTATAGATAAATACATTTGAAAGTTGAACTACTACTCATGTGCTATTGACTGGAGCTCGTCAAAGCCCTGTATAATCTACATTTTCTTAAAAGATTTTTTCCTCCTTTTTACAACAAGCACACATAGCTGTGGTTATGTTCCATTAGCAATTTAAGCCATCGGTCTCTTTACAACATTCAACACCCAGTTGCACGGTTAAGTTTTTATTCCACTCAGAAAGTGGAAGTTAGTTAGCCTAGCTTACTATTTTTAGCACTGCTTCCCACAAGACAGTACTTTCTGATCCATCGGACCATGGATGTATTATAGGAACTGCATACAGGACTCAAAGATGGGGAAAATGCTTTTTGGGTGGCAGGGGTTTTTTATTTGCAATACTGTGGCCACTGGGACAAAGGCCATATGCAGCTCTCTTCATACATCTATGCAGGAGGTGTATGTGGTGCTATCAAAGGAGGAACATAAATAAAAATAAAAATAAAATAAATTTCCTCTTTTTATTCAGAGTTTTGACCAAATAATTTCAAAAGCCAAAACAAACACCAAAGATAAAATCTACAGATTTTTAATAACTAAAATGAATTTCAGTTCAACTTTAAAAATTTATTTTGATGTTTGATATCCATATGTTATTTTAGGAAAGGCCTTAAAAGGAATGTGTATTTGGATTTTTTCTATATATTTCTTATTTTTTATGTTTTTTGAACACATTTCCAAAATAACCCAGATAGCAAAATGAAACTTCTGGCCCAACTTATGCCTGGGTCTTTGACCGGAGTCTGGCCCATATCCTTCCACACCTGGGCTGATTCCAGCTGTTATCCTCCAGTGTTGGCAGACAGCCAGGAATATTTTCTGCGTGTGCACCAGAATTGGTCCAGATGTGGAGGTAGCATCTGACACTGACGCTGTACTTTATGTGGGTCGGACTTGGGGCAAGGCACCTGGCGTATATTGAGCCAGGAGAAACAAGAATATCTCGCCCAAATATTCACCAGGATAATTTTGCTGTCTGGGAATTCCAATGGAAATCCATATTCATGTTATCCCGAGACACTTCTCTGACCACAGATCTATGTCCATCAAGCTAATGCAGCAGCTCTGTTGTGTCCAACTGAAGGGATGTAATGCATGTAGTGTGTTCTTTTCTATAATTATATATATGGGCCTGTTCGTCTCTATAATTCATGGATATGTACACCCCAGCTGCCTCAACACGAATGTAACTCTCAGATGAATGCCCGTTTGGCTTGCCTGATGCACTGGACACTCCCACACACCCTTTCTTTAAATATGCATTTTCCTTCTTGATCTTCATTTCGCTAGTTAGACTGAAGATGTACTGAAAGGTCCCTCCTGTTTCTCACTCCTTTCTATATTCTGCCCTTCTCTCTATGGCAACGCTCCACACCAGCATCCCAATTCCCCACACTTTAACACTGAAACCGCAAAAAACATGCAGTTTCTCTGTATAAAAGAAAGTGATGCAAGTTCATTGGTTTTATCAGCAAAGGTGGCCCTGCACCAAAATAATAATGTCAAAGATATAGTGGTGAAGCAATGTTTTTGACCATTTTAAATGAATTAACAAAGGTTTGGTCCCTAAGCATTAAATATTTCCAAATGTGAGAATCTACATTAGGTTTTGATTAACGTAAACCAAAAAAGAAAAATTAGAGCTTTGGTCTTTCAGTTATGATCAGAAAGGGAGGGAAACGGAAGTAGAGAAGATGGTGCAGGACGGAGGGAACAGAGGAAGTAAAGAAGAGAGAGGAAGAGAGATGTGGGGCAAGAGCCGATGCTGACCAAAGCTGACACCCCTCGGCATGCAGCGTTCATCCCAAGGGTGTATGTGTGTGTTTGGCTTTTTCATGCCTCTATGCTTGTGTGAGCGTGACTGAGAAACAAGGGAGAATATTTAAAGCTGATTTGTCATGAGAGAGTGGCAAAACAGTGGAGCCAGCACAGGCTTTGATAAGCAGCAGTGATGCACACACACACACACACACACACACACACACACACACAGAGGCCTTGAGCTAACATTTAGCCAGATGGAAAAGGCTTTGGTTATTTCTCATGGGTGGAAATACTCTGAGGGTGCAAGTACAGCTTCCCGCATCAACAACCAACACACACATACTTGCACACAAACACAGACCCATTTATAGTGGCTTACAGATGTGCACATACAAACCCACTGTACACACATAAGCAACCAGTGACATAAACACACACACATATTCACTTACAAAACAACACACTAGTACACACATTCTCACACAGTGTTAAGCAGCTAATGGACAATGTTTTACACTCTGTTGCCAAACACAGATGAATAAACAGTTCAGCAGATAACTGGGAATGACAGCAAATGGGTCTGTAATAATAATAATAATAACAATAATAATAGTAATAATAATATTGTGATTAATAATAATAATAATAATAATAATAATAACTAGAATAGCACTCAGTAGAGTGCATACTTCCGCCAAAGCTAATGTCAAAGAAAATACACCAGACTTCAGAGAAGAAAATTAAAATTCATAGTAAACAATTTGGATCTGCCCCAAAATCGAATAGGTTCTTCCTTGGCCAGTGCCACATCACTCCACCAAGTTTGGTGAAATTCGGTTAAGTTGTTTTTGCGTAATCCTTCTGAAAACAAACCAATAAACAAACCAACAAACAGACAGGGGTGAAAACATAACCTCCTTGGTGGAGGTAATAATAACAGAGGAAAATGTTTTTTAAACTGCTGTCTTTTTTAAGTCAAATATTTCTGTAGATTATTGGTAGAACTACAGCTCAGTAAAAGTCAGCCCATATTTACTAAATTACTGTGGTTGAGCCAGTAACTCTCACAGAATGAATAAAGTTGGTGAAAGCTATCCACCACTGCATACAAACTACAATGTATCATGCCGACAGCTTTTTTACATAGTCTTTCCCTTGACATTTAGGACTTTTTCAAACAACTGTCTATTCAATCAGAACCTTGACTGGTTTCTTTACCCTTAAGTCCTGTCATAATATATTTGTTGCATATAAATATTCAGTCACTTTCTGCTAACTTAAAAGTTTATTAAAGGAATAGATTTGGGAAGTATGCTTATTTGCTTTCTGGTTGATAGTTAGATAATAAGATTAATACCACTCTAATGTTTGTACTGTAAATACGACACCACAGCCACCACAAAACCTAGAAACGGGGAAATAGCTAGCCTGGCTCCACCTGAAAATAAAAAAAATCCCCTCAATAATTAACACATTACATCTCCTTTGTTTAATCCATACAAACATCTGTTAATCCACCCCGTGCTCACGGTTGGAACCTGTAGATAGATATGAGAGTGGTATTGATCTTTTCATCTAACTCTCTAACAGCAAGCAAATGAGCAAATTTCCCAAAATGTCGAAATATTAATTTAACACTGATGCAAGGTAAGATCATCTATAATTACATAGTTTAAACTAATTTCATAATCTCAAAGCACATCAAATCTCAAACCAAAACAGTTAAAAACACCTATTTTTAGATAGAAACAGGGAATACCTCCAAGAATGAGAATAGAAACATCACATTTCTCTGGGGAGTTTTTCACAGCTGAAAGTGAATGTGTTATGTGTGTCCTGTTAGCTGGTGTTGGGGCTTATGAGAATTCATTTTAAGAAGATGAAAGCCAGACAGGATATGTTAGACAGGGTATGGCAGATGTAGGAAATGGGGTTGCCTTGTTGTAGGTTATGTCCTGTGGGAGTGCGTCTCTGAGTGAGAATGTATCATATGCAAACTGTCACTCAAGAAAAATAGGGTTTGGTTTGCATAGAATAGCGTTGGATTCAAAAGAGAAGAGGTATAATATTAGGCGAGTGTTTGCACACCTATGTCTTCAACAAAATCAAGTTTTAATTAAGAGAGAAATATGAATTTTGATATCTCGTTTTCATCATCCGTTCTTTTATCGTGATTTCAGTACTTTCTCAACAGAGCAGTTTTTCGGCCTCCGATGCACACTCGTTGCTGGGTGATTAGAGTGTGAGTGGCACTTGGATCAGAAATAGATCTCAGAACCATGAAGAACATCACACCCTGGCACTGGAGGTGGGAGAGCCAAGTTTAATTAGTAAGAATTTATTCACATATATCCTGGCAAACATGCATCCATGCAATTATACATACAATCAAGAACTTTTTCTTGGTACCCAGCACCTCCACAAACACACTTTGATAGACACCCCCCCCCACACACACACACACACACATCACATGTAACTGAGTCACGCAACATCAATGTCACAGTTTTTTAAGTGTCAGAACAGGAGTCTCAAAGCTTAATTGCTAGTGTCAGACATGGCGTGTGTCTGTGTGTATTTAAATAGGGGTGTGAGTCAGACTGTCAGTGATATTATCAGAACTATTGACATCATCTTATTTCCTGAGATTGCAGAAAATTTTTCTTTCTGTCAACTTTGGAAGAGATAAATGTTATGTGACTGATCTGGAGCACAGGTCCTGTATATATTAGCACTAAAGATTTTGTCCGGCAGTCTTGTGTGCTGCGATCTTGTGTTGTCGATGGTTGGAATAAAGTGCAAAGAATGCGACGATAAGACAGACTGATAAAACATGACGACTTAAATTAGTTGCAGAACATTTAGAAAGAGTGGACTCGGTATTTATCCAAGATAAGAGATGCCTGCGACTGTTTATTCAATCCTTCACCCCCACACTTCCACAGGATTTCCGACCATTACTACCCGCTCGAGCAGATACATCATCCCAATTTTGCCCACTATCTGTAAAATTTAGCTAATTGCAGCAAGGATTTCTTTTTAGAGATTGATGTACATAATCCTTACGGATATCTTTTGATCTAAAGAAAGGCAATTAGTTGCAACTATTTAGTAGAAGACCAAAATACACCATTTGGCTATGAACAATGTCTAACTTATGACAACCAAGAAACGATAAATCATTTGCCATAGTAAAAGATACAAACCAGATGCTGGAAAATCAGGCATCAAGCAGCAGTGATAAGTTACTGATCAGATCTGGGTAAACGATGTCATTTTATTTGTTATTTTAATAACATTTAATGTGCAACTGACAATGGTTTATCGGTCTTAAAGAGAGATGAAAAGAGACAGAAGAAAAGAGTGGGCAAGTGAGGGAGTCAAATGAAACTGAAACTTTATTTGGTGCCATATTTGTAGGTGATTTACTGGAAAAACTACATCCTAACATGCATGTTTCAGCCCACTAATAAAAGCCTCTTTTAATTTTTATTTTTTTATTTTATTCATCCCATGCCCACCCTGCACTGATATAATTTGGACAGGGATGATGAAATATGTAATATTGGCTCTTATATACTCCAGCATATTGAGTTTGACTGTGAGACTGACTATGAGGTTTAAGTGCTGAGTATAAACATCCACATCAGATAAATAAGTGTAGGTTTTTTTAGCCCTTTAGTCTCCCAATTTTAGGGATCCATAATATATTGAGCACATTAAAATAACTATAACTAAAGTCACCATATTTAATATTTCTTTGCAGTCAGTGATTGTCTAAAGTCTATGATCCACAGACATTAGCAGACGTGTGGTATCTTCCTTCATGATGCACTGCCAGGTTTGTACTGCAGCATTAGGGACTTTTTGAATGAAACACATGCTCTGGTGGATTGCTGATTGACATTCCCGGTTGAGTACTCACCACTGTTTAGCCCTAAAAATGTCGGTTGACTTGTCTATATGTTACAGATAATTTTCCTGCTGTACTGTCTTAAAAATAGGGGACTGTGTACTGTGTCTGTTAGTCACTGTTTACCCACTATAGATGTGAAATTCTTTGAACCCCATTAAATCTAAAAGTCAGCACAATCTTTCACTTCAATTCCAATGTGCTATAGTCCAGAGCTAGACATAAAAACAATAATGTGTTACTGTCCCAGTATTTCTGGACTGCACTGCAAATCCAAATATGCCGGCAGCGTATTTCCTAAGGATCCTGCTCGGCCCAGATTCCATTTCAGCCTTTTACCAAATCCATAGCCTTAACATGCATCTTCAAAGTAGGCTGACGAAATGTAGCTGCCAGTTTTCAGTACTATCAGTTCTCTGGACTGGATCTTTAACAGAAACCCCTTTTCTTATCATTGCCTCATTTGCATGAATTTGCAAAAGAGTCACTGACATCACTGCATGATTTATAGTAAGGTCAATGGTGTAACTGAGGAGCAGCATCCAAGAGAGCCGGGTGGTACTCGAGAGTTTTCGCATACAGTATTTGCTAATTTTGGTGTCTTCCTTCTAATTAATGCTTTCTGTCTCTCACAAACTCCTTTTTTCACAGAGACACACTTGTGTGCATGTGTGGGCATATAAATGCTAGTTCATTTCACAATATATGCACATTCATACATACACTTAGACATACAGTACAGACATACACTCAAACGTGCAAACATATGCATACGCACACAAAATGAGCACTAGAAGACTGATACTGTTATGTAAATTGAGAAAACACTGAGACCGATGACTATAAGGAAGTAAGTTGGGGAAAGTTGCCTCCACCCGGGTAGGCCAGAGGTCAGGGTCAGCTGCAGAGCAGCAGTCCTGTAAGAAGCTGTAAAGAACTTCTTATTTTCTTCAAATACACTTCAACAGGATCAACGGTGAAACTCTGACTCTGAATACAAATTGTTCTTCGAAACAATCTGTAAACCTCTAAGCCCTCTGCTTCCTTCCGATGAAATATAGTTTTTTACCACAGTAGCAGTAAATTTTTAAATATCAAGCAAACTTCCTAAACAAGATTATATTGTATGACCTTTTAGTGGCTAGAAACTAAATAGCTCAGTCACTAAATTCTCCAATTAGTTGAAATACAGGCTGCAACGTTGTGGAGAAGGTCAATAGAGTTCAGAGATAGCAAAGCCATATTAATTAAATATATTAATAAGTATAAGTTTATATAAATATATAATTATACATAAATGTACTTGCAAATACTGATAGACACACAAGCTAACACACACACACAACTATGTTCCCCAGGCACCTCAGTGGGTGCCAAAGTTCCTGACACATAAGCACTTTTATGACTGAATGGACCTATACAGTCAGGCTTCTGATCAGCAGTGTGGAAGAATCCCATTACAAACAAACTCTGCCCCATCACACACGCAAACACCCACCCACACACACCCACAATTGCACATGCATGTTCATTCACACAAGCATAACTGAAAGTACACACTCTCTCGCAGACATAAATGCATTTACACACAGACACTCTGAGGTATAGTCTTAATTGCCGAAACCAGAATTAGCAGAAGGTGAGAACGCCGAATGACTGATGAGACAGAATTACTGACTGAGGCAGAGAAGAGGAATGTAAAGAGAGGGAGAGATGGGTTGAGACAGGAGAAGGAATTAATGGAAGTTTGCAGTGAAGAGGTGGAGAAAGCAAAAGCTTCATCATCATCTCCCTTGGGTGCAGGCTGTGGTGCCTTGATTATGCATTCAGCTCTCTCGCAAAAAACACACCCTCAGAAAATATAGCCCTGTCAGCCTACTTCAGCACAGAGCCTGACCTCAGAGAGAGTGTGTGTGTGTGTCTATGTGCGTGTGTCTGTGTGTCTGTGAGCAAGAACATCTAATGAGTTTTGTGTTGCAATATCAAAATTGGATTTATGATTGAGTTGATATAATCAGGATTAGATGTTCAGTGGGTGTGATTATGATGTTCATCAATACTGATGAGCAATTATTATACTTGAAACACAACTTTGGAAAGTACCACTATAGTTTATATAACTAGTCAGTAAAGCAATAAAGCTTATAAGCACAGCCCATGATAGGTAACAGTTCCAATATTATTCTTTTTTAATTTTCTCTTTGCAGATATGTTAGATAGGTCGGTACATAGATGTTGTCATGGTGTGAATATCTCATTTTAGAATGAAG
The DNA here is from genome assembly GCF_016859285.1 of Xiphias gladius. Classification (NCBI taxonomy): domain Eukaryota; kingdom Metazoa; phylum Chordata; class Actinopteri; order Istiophoriformes; family Xiphiidae; genus Xiphias; species Xiphias gladius. Next base: position 12,644,108 of record NC_053406.1, on the reverse strand, counting down.
TATATCTGTGTGTGTGTGTGTGTGTGTGTGTGTGTGTGTGTGTGTGTGTGTGTGTGTGTGTGTGTGTGTGTGTGTGTGTGTGTTTTTGTGGTGAGCTACTGTAGTAGACACAGCATACAGACATTAGAGAGGCAGTATTTTTGCTATTTAGGCACAGCAGTGTAATGCCCTTCACTCTCATGACAGACATTGTTGTTTACATACACTTGAATAAAAAACACCTTTACACCAGTAAACGTAAGTACACCAGTACTTACCATACACACTTTATTCACTGTGTTTACAAGTATATTCCTGGACCAGTTTTTAGCCCAGACCGACAGTAGAGATGTCAGTTTGTGCAGCCTCTGTTCTCAAGACCTGCTGTAAAACTGAGTGTGATTCTTGGTCCCCAGAGAATGATCTGTTGTTTTGGGTGTTTATAGCCACTTTTCCTCTCAAATTTGCTGTCAATGTTCAGGACATCTTGATAATTAATCTGAATATTTTTGTTGACCCCCCTGCCTTTTCTCTAGAACCATTGTCAGGCCAAATTGTCCGCTTGTACAGAAATGTCAAAATCGAATGGGTGTGAAAAGGTCCTCGGCAACAAGGACAGACACATTAAATTGTCTGTAAATGTTCAACAGATCCATAACCAATGCTGAACTTCAGACGTTTTCTTTTCACACTACAAGAAGTACTAACCACAACAGAAAGAGCTCTGTAGAAAGACCAATAAACTGGCCAGGCTGAGGTATTGGCCGATACTACCTCATTGCTGATACATCTGTATCGGTGTATATGTCAGCTGATAATGACAAGAGTCGGCAGAACAGAAAAATCAAATTGGGTTTGAGGTTATTTAGAAACAGTGTCCCCATCACTTAGTTTGTCCAGCAGAAAGAACTGACATGTTTTAAACTGTAAATGTCCCACTTAGTATGTATCTTGTTCACAATTAGACAAAAAAAAAAACCTAAGGGATCCTTATCAAGATTGTTTGTTTATGTTATGTAGTTATGTAAAAAAAATATATATATATATATTATCAGACAATTTGTATTTATTGGATTTTTGAAAACTCATCATATCAATATCAGTAAAATAAAAAATCCTCCTACCAGCACCTCTAAATCTCACAAATTACCACACTATATCTTGTTTTTGTAAATCAATACAAAAAATAGTTTAAAAGTTCACACCTAAAACTGCAATTGTAGGGGGATTTTGTTACCTCCGAACGAATCTAAGCTAGCTGTTTTCCCCTTCTTCCATTCTTTACACTAAGCTAAGCTAACCGGTTGCTGGCTGAAAGTTAACATTGAAGTGACAGATATGAGAGTGCTATCATCTTTAATTGTCAGTGAGAAACCGTATCAGTATATTTCCAAAGTTGAGGTGCTGTATGTCTCTACATATTAGGCTGAAAGCTTTGTAAGTGGTGGATTTAAAGTACCTGAAATAGCTGAGGTCATGTCATAATTGGACAGAAATGTCACATTCATGTATGTGTTGTTTGTCTGTGTATGTTTTTGTGTTTTTGGCTATCTTGACAGTATGTGCCTATCTGTACCAAAATCCATAAAACTGTCTTTGTTGTTTTTTCATGTAAATTTGCATTTTATGTGCATGTCTGAACAAGCTGCTCTGCTTGTGTTTATTTATAACTGGACTAACTAACTGATTAGTTGTAACCACTAACAGACAGCAATCGCCTCACCACAGACTTGTACCGCAAAGAGGAAAACATCACAGTAACGCCAATGGGTGGAGTCATCCACAGCCCACGCTACCCTAATGCTTACCCCCGCAACCTGCTGTTGTCATGGAAACTACTGTCACCGCCAGGGAGCCGCATTCACCTGGAGTTTGACGGACAGTTCGGCCTGGAGGAGGCTGAGAATGGAGTGTGCAGGTAAAACAAGAGAAAAAAACAGATGGAGAGGGGAGTGATAGAATTCAGGAGAGAGGATTAGAGCAGAAGACAGAAAGACATAAGCAGGATGACATAAAATGCCTTTAGCAAAAAAGACAAAAGGAGAGAGAAAGACAATACTCGAAAGGAGGAGAGAAGGATAGAGGTACAGAGCACAAAAAGGAGGAAGTGTTGATGAATTACATGCTGCTATGCTGGAAAATCAGGCATCAGAGCAGCAGTGATAATTTACTGATCAGATCTGGGGAAACAATCTCATTTCATTTGTTATGTTAATAACATTTACTGTGCAACTGACAATGGTTTAATGGTCTTAAAGAGAGATGAAAAGAGAGAGAAGAAAAGAGTGGGGTCAGATCTCTTTTTGAAAAATTATTTTATGCATGTCAAGTTTGGGTAGGAGAAAAGTCAGATGGAAGTAACAGTGATTAAGGAACCAGAGAGTCAGAGAAGGAATGATGGAGAGGACTGTTTGGAGTGACAAAGAGGATAGGAAAAGTGTATCGAGTAAAACTCTCAAGTTGAGAGGATGTACAAAAGCAACAGTAAAATGCAGTATGTGAAAATGATTTGATAATGTTTGCACATTGTCACAGCAAAAATAAACTGTGATAGATAGGATGTGAGAGAATAGAATATAAAAAGGTGTAGGGCAAGTGGAATCACTATGAGAGAGATGGATAGTTGAAGTTTGCTTTCTTGGCAAGAAGTATAAGAAGTTTGTCCTTGAGGGTTGAGGGGAGAAAATAGACTTTTTAATCCCCATATGCAACTCAGTTGTCTTTGTAAGCACTTTGCTGAAAAGACAAGGGGGAGCAGCAGGGGGAAAAGAGGGGGAGGAGAGATCTGGAAAGGTAGGAAGAAGGAGAAAGGAGCTTTGCCCGCTTTTTCGAATCTTGTCATATTGAGTTTGTGTGTATTTCCGTGTGTGTTTGATAGATGGACTCACTAACCTACTGGGACATTGGTTGCTGGAACGTTTAGTCAGTTATTCAAAAACTTTTCGCACAAAATTCTTATTGTCAAGTACTTTGGCAGGATGGCCCAGTGGTTTGAGAAGACATCATAAAGTTATTTCATCACAGGTTTGATGACGAGAGCTGAATTGTCTTAAGGTCCTTAAACTATCTAGACTTTACTAAGTCTAACGCACACACTCTTTATCACAAAGTATTCTTATTTGCCATGCTAGTGGCATGGCTCTAGGGAAGCCGTCGGTCTGTCGTTTGGTCTACCACATCATCCAGACTGAAATATATCAGCAACTGTTGGATGGATTGCCATGATGTTTGGTACTGACATTAATGGTTACCAGACAATTAATCCTGATGACCTTGGTGATCCCATCATTTTTCCTCGTGCCAACATCAGGTCAAAATTGAATTTGTCCGAAATGGTTTATGTCCAAGTTCTTGCAAAACAAATGACATTTCCATGAGAAAGTTATTATTGTCATGAAAACTACCAATTACTCCTATTCTTTTCTTAAACTTTCTTCCCTGACAAACACATTGATCCATTCTTGTTTTTTTTTCAGTCTCAAAGTATCACGTTTTATAGTGTCTTAACGTGTACATTTTTTTATCCTTTATCTTTCTCCCCCTCCTCACTCTTACGCATTCCACTCCAGGTATGACTTTGTTGAAGTGGAGGACCAATCAGAGACCAGCACTATAATTTGGGGTCGCTGGTGTGGGCAGAAAGCTCCACCTAGTCTCAACTCTAAAACCAACACGCTCAGAGTCACCTTCAAGTCTGATGATTACTTTGTTGCAAAGCCAGGATTCAAAGTCTACTACTCACTGCTGGTGAGAGACGTACACACACACACACACACACACACACACACACACACACACACACACACACACTCACACACACACACACACACACATACACACACTCACACACAAAGCTGACAATGAATCATGAGCTATTATTTGGGACAAAGCTTAAAGTTTTTTTGATACATCGGGTTCAGCCCAGGTACCACTGCAATGCTCCACGTAAAATGCTTCTTTCACTCTTTTACCTCCACTTGACAATAAAGGGGAGAAATGGTATGATGGAGAGATAAATAGATGGGAGAGGAAGGGTGAGAAGGAGGCTCTTGTATCATGATCGGTAAAATGCCAAAATGTATTAGCTGACTGTTCTTTTCTCACACGTCCACTCAACAGTAGAGGAAAGATGGAGGGATAGGGGTAGGAGAGCAGGAGGAATGGAGGAAGGATGAGGAAGTGTTCTCCTAAAGCCTGTCAAATGGAAGGATAAGGAGATTAGCTTTGTCATTCTGTCAGGAAGACGAAGGAAGAAAGAGAGGGACTCCGATTTGAAGATGTTCTCCGGCAGTATAATCAGAGGGGAAAGGGGAAGAGAGAGAGCAGCCGAGAGAGAAAGGGGCATTTAAAGATGTTCCCTGGCTTCTTCTTTTATGAGTACAAGGGAGAGAGAGGGGAAGAGACGCAACATCACAGACAGGGTTGAACTGGAGGCAACGCTTATTATTGCAGAAAAAAAGGGGTATGAGCTAGATGGAGTAAAGGGCAAGACTGAGACACATAGAGAGAGAGAGAGAGAGAGAGAGAGACTGTCTTTGCAGACAATCCTTCACCATCATACAGTCATTTTGATGTTGCAGCCAAGATTTGAAGGATAAGGCTGTCATTATTCTTTGTTTTTCTTACTGTCAACAAATCCCAGAAAAAAAAGACCAAGACCAACCAATACTGTGTAAGTCAGTACTTTCTAACTTCCCAGTCTATCTACAATATGTCTAGGCACTCAGCCCAAAGCTCATTGATTCCTACTGGAGGTTTAAACCCAAAAAATCATTTCCTTTTTTAAAAAAAGAGCTCAGTCATTCCCTAAAACAGCTCATTTAGCAAATGTCCTTCAAAACTGGCGTCAATAGTGCATTTGTTGGGGACTATTTTTAGCAGTGGATTAATACACATTTCGTATGCTACACACAAGGGACTCAAAACAAACTACAGTACCCTTGTTCACTGTAATGAAGTAACATCACCCAGTGCAATGGAGTGGCTCCCTGATTTGTTTTTACTAGTTTTTGATCAACAATTACACAGGGAAATATGCTACTGTATTTCAGAATTTAGCTACACAGAAAATATGTGTTATGCCTTATCCTCATTACAAGTAAAAGTCTCTCAAATTTTTATTGATCTAAAGGTAGAGAAGTATTATCAGCAAATTAATTTAATATTTGTGAGATTTTTTCCCATATAAACATACACATAGGTATACAAAGTTGCAAAAAAAACATCTAATAACATAAAAATCACCATAGCATATTCAGATTTTTTCAAACTGATGTCCAGATGCCAGGATTGAAGGGACATCTCTATTAATTGCAAATAAAATCAAGATGATTGCACAAATGCAGATGACCTCAAAGCCCCACACCACTACAAACCAAAGTGTTCTAGGTTACAGAAGGAAACAGAGAAATGACAATATAATGACAACGAAGTAAAAGTACCTCGAAATACGGTACATGACTAAATGTACCTAGTTACTTTTCACCACTGCAGAAAACCACAAACAACTGCCTTATCTCTATTTTCCAGACACACCTGCTGCTTTTCTCTGTCTTCCCTCTCTCCCCACCCTTTGTGATATCTCCTCTGGTCAAATAATCACACTTCTGTACATTTAAAATAGAATCCAACTCTTGAGGCTTATCCTATTTGATCAGATTTACCCATTTTTCAAAGAGCTAATGTGTTTGATTGTGTTTGTGTCTTTCCATCTTACACTCACACACAAACACACACACACACAGCTTCCCTTCAGCTAGACTGGATCTGTGTGTGCGGCTTAATTTAGCAGGTCTAATTTGTTCTCTGCAGACCTGAACAGATAAGAGAGAGGAGGAGAAGAAGCAGAGAGAGGAAAGGAGGAAGAGAGAGACAGTGAAAGGCAGAGCAAGAATGACGAGAAACAGCACTGGAAGGAGAGAACAGGTGTATGAGATGGTATCAGGATGTCAGCTAATGACTAAAACAACCTGAACTGAGAAAGGCAGAGAGGGAGAGGAGAGAGAGGCATTTGTGAGGCAGTGAGATATGGAGTGGACTATGGTGGACTAGATAAAAGAAAAACCATGGAGGAAAAAGGGAACCAGGGAGGGAAAAGGCAGAGTGGAGTCACATGGGAGTATACAGAGAAAAAAAGTGACTGAAAGAAAACACAATTTTACTCTCTCCCTATCTTGTTAAACTTTATGAAAAAGTGGCTCTAAACATGTCAACATGTACTATAATACAGAAGGTGTAACGAGCTGTAGTCTTCACATCTCGTCTTCACAGATCAGATAAATGCTAGTCCGTCAGTGTGGGTTACCCGTGTTTGTGTTAGGTTCTGCACAATGTTTAGGTAGCTACTAAACTGTTACTGCTGCAACTTAACCGCTCAAGTTCTCATTTACTGTACTACTAGTGATTTTTAGCCAACAGCAAACAGCTTCAGGAGCATTTGTGAGTTGTTCTGGGATTAAGTGTAAACAAAAGTGCATCTGGATTTTATTTATATACTGTATGAGAAACTTTGAATAGTGTCCAACCACGTTAAACATCAAGTCTCATTATCTTGGGTCCAATTTGGGTCAGATCTCTCTTTGAAAAAATTATTTTATGCTTGTCA